>NC_056746.1:603047950-603172950 GCF_019279795.1 Protopterus annectens | reverse complement strand
TTTAAAAAAGAATATTAATCTACAAAACTGTGCAATTTTGATGGCAAGCATCGGTGTTGACAATATGTGCCATAATGTTTTATCTAAAATAGTACCATTTGTTCACATGTAGGTCACACAGCTTTGATGAAATTAATGCAGTTATGAAAATGTTATGAACTTCATAACTATTACTTTACCAAAATTGCAAGTGTATCTCAGACGATCTTCACATTAATTATGTTGCAATTTCTCTTTTTACTAACACGCACTGATTTTGTACACCATACCCAACATGACAGCATTACACTGCAAATGTGCATTATTAATGTAAACATGGAGAATATTATAGCAATAACCCATGCCTGGGTGTGGGTAATGCTGGATTTACCCACGGTTGGTGTGGTTTGGTCACGAGGGTGAAGCCTAAGTGGCCAAACAAAGCCAACCGTGAGTAAATCCAGCATTACCCACACCCAGAAGTGGGTTATTGCTATTATACAATGACATTATTTAAGAAAAAAAATAATTAATTTCTTAAATAATGGCATTGTATAATGCCTCCTTGCTGCCCTTCCGCAGCTGTCTGGTATTCTGCGGTAGTTCTGATGTACTGCGCATGCATATGCCTACGCAGTACATCAGAGCTGTGGGCAAAAACAACGGAGAAAGCAAGATCTCCGTTGCTTTTTACAAACTGTTTCGCTATGTTAAATGGGTTTAACATAGCAAGACAGCTTTAAAAAAGCAATGGAGAATCTCCGTTGCTTTTTTAAAGCTGTCTCACTATGTGAAACCCATTTAACATAGCGAGACAGTTTTGAAAAAAGCAACGGAGAAAGCAAGATCTCCGTTGCTTTTTACAAACTGCTTCGCTATGTTAAATGGATTTAACATAGCAAGACAGCTTTAAAAAAAGCAACGGAGAATCTCTGTTGCTTTTTTTAAAGCTGTCTCGTTATGTTAAACTCGTTTAACATAGCAAGACAGTATGAAGCAAAGGAGATCTTGCGTTCTTTGTTGCTTAAAGAAAGTTATAGTAATGGAAAAATTCCGGGCGACCGGACCTTTTTTCCATTACTATAACTGATTTGCAATTACATGCTGACCAATCAGCGTGCACGTTTTTGAATATTAATGGGGCGTCGTTGTATAATAAATATTTTCATATCTTTTTTGCAAATTGTGTAGCAAATCATGGCAACTTGTAGAAGCACTGATTTTAGCATTGAGAAAGAGTTATTTATACTCAAAAGCTTTGCTTTTTTATCTTTGTTGTGTTGTATTTAATACATTTTCGACAGTTTGGTCCTCACCTTTTTACTTTCTATTTGTGACTTTTTGGTGTATAGGACTGATTTAAACATCTTGAGCATTTTTATTTAGAAATAGACTTGTAGAAACTAACTTGCTGCCTTAGTTTTAGGTATTTATCTGCACGTGGAGTTCAAAAATTACTCTGAAAATGCTGATGAGTATACTCTTACAGGATACACAGGAAACCACTGCTTTTCTGACAACTATACTCCTCTAGGAACCAATGCATTGAACAGAAGAAAGGAAAAACTAAATAAAATGTTCTTTCCAGATGATCATTCTCTCAAATTACACATAAATTAATTAGATAATCATTTTTTATGTTCATTCCACCTCTTTTACTGCATCAGTTTCTTAAAGGCATTCTGACTGATAGATGACAGAACCCTGATGCAAGAAGAACCATCTTTTGTTCCCATGGTGTTGGGAGTAGAGCAGTGTACAGGCACCTCTTCATAACAAGGATCTACTAGTCAAACACCAGCATACTGCTACTTCCATGTTTGCCAAAGTTCTTTATTTAATAGAACGAAGACCTTGTTAACACTAGCTTAGACAGATTCAATCTTCCTGCCAATGCATGGTGAGCAGTAAGCTTACGAAAATAATGATTCCCCTCTGAAATAATGTATTGCAGTCAGGCCCTAGTTGTGTAATGCAAGATATCTTGATACAACAATAGTGGGAAAGAAGTGAGAAAGGGCAGAATCAGTGACAAATAAAAGAGTGTTTGCCCTGGGCAGCATTTTTGTCTATGAATTCCTGCCTGAAGTAGTCTAGGTGCAGGTTAGGAAGACTTTGGTGGTTATAAGATTATGAGTGAGGTAGGTTAAGAAGGGGTGGGGGGGGGCTAACAGCAGAGCTCCTTTGTTTTGCTAGGCAGGGCAGGAAATTGTCATCAGTTAGGAGGTATGCAATTAGTAGGAGGGGGTGCTAGAGTGTTTAAGAAAGGGAGGATAGAACATTAGGTCTTATGGTACAAGGTTTGTGAAGATATGTAAATCATACAATCAGAGCCCCAGTGACCAATAGAGGTTCAGATACTGAGGTGTCAGTGGTTAGACAAAGTAAGTACGTTTTTGGTAAAAGGCACCAGTTAGGATCGTTAATGAAAGAATTAGTAGGAGAATGTTAGTTTATTTGGGGTGCATTATATATGCATTGGATAGACGGGAGATAATTTCTCTGAGGTAAGAGGAGGATAATAGTCAGGAGCTACAGTGGCTTAAGCTGAGAAACTAGCTAAGTAGGAAGCCTGTGGGGGGATAAGGAAGTAAGATGAATGGTACACAGCACAGAGCAAAACAGCACGGCACACATATGCAGGTAATGGCAAAGGATTTCCACTTTACTGGTTGCTAGGGCTACATACTCCAGTTCCTCTCACAAGATCTTATGCTACCCTCATTTTGCAAAAGTTGCATGGTTGTGCACTGACCTGAGAGTCCTTTTAGTCCTGATGTGAGGAGAGGTTATTAGGGGTTGCAGAGGAGGTGACATGAAAGGCGGAAGGTAAGTATAAGACATGGGAAAGTGGAGATAGGGAACTTAGGAGAAAGTTTGAGTGGGGAGGACATGTTAGGAAGGTAAGTTAGGATGGGGGAGCCAGAAGCATCAGCATATTATTAATGTTTTCTTTTCATTTTACAGCATGGCTGAGGCTGAAGAGCTGAAGAAGAAATATGATGTCATCACAGGTTAAGCAGCAGAACTCTTCTAAAAAGCATCTATTCAGGTAAAGGGTGAAGGATCCAAGCAACTAAATCAGTCCAAAGGTTGTTGAAAGAGGCCACTGCAAGTAATGTTAAGGCAGATTCTTTAGGCTTTGATGGGGGATGGGAACTCATGCTTGAAACTGTAAGTTTGTCTAGTTTATTTCAGGATCGGGATGTATAAGGCAGTATAAGGCTGCTGGAGTTGTCAAGGTGTGAGAGTTTGGCACAAGCCAGAAAAGAACAATCATCCAGAAAGGGAGCAAGACCTTGAGGGGCAAAGGGGAGATGGGGTAGAGAATAAGTTACTCCAATATGCTTTGCAATCCAATCAAAAAGATGCAGGAGAGCTGGTGCTGAAGTGATGCTGATGTTGTTACACTGTGGGACCAAGACTTGCTATTCAGGGTTTGGGGTATGTATATGATGTGTCTCATACTGGCAGTAATGAAAGCTTTGGCAGTGACAATATGCAGAGGTGTGTGAACTGTTGATGTCTAAGGAATGCAGAGAATTGTTAAGACTGAAACTCTAGGGGGTAGAAGGATTTTATGGTGGCATTAGCTGCTTGGGAAAAAGATACCCCCCTATTCAGGACCAGGATCTGGGACAATTGGGTCCTGTTTTTTTTTTCTACTTGGTGGTGATCATATTGGAAAAGGACCTCAAACAAGCCCTTCTTCTATTGGCATACTTGTGACAATATGGTAAGCACAGCATTTGGGGGCGTGGGGGGGTACACTTGGCTCTGGTATGACCAGAGGTTTTATAAACTGAAGATAGTTGATAAGGCATTAATGTGGGAATGTTGGCATGTGCATGTGTGGTTTGTGACGGGGATAATCTGGTTTTCCACTTAGGTAAAGCAGGAAGATGTACTACCCAAGACCAGTTCATGTTGGTGGTCTTGGCCTACGAATGGGTTTTTCCATGTTTGTCTGATGTGTTGGATGGGTACTCAATATTGACATAAGGAAAGTGGACAGGTGGGCTGCAGAGATGTGCTACAGGTATGAGAGGTAGGGGCAGTTTTGACTCTCCAAAGAGACGTGGCCTTTTTGGGAGGATGGGGGAATTGCAAACTCATTCTCATATTAATATTGAGGTGCTCCAGACATTGTTAATGAGTCATCTGGGAAGGGTAGTGGCTACTGAACTGCTGACAGGTTTTTATGAATGGTTTTCCATTCATTCAGGGGTTGAGCATTGCTAAAAATACTCAAGAATTTACAGCTGGTGAGTACTTGCAAAGCATTAATGCAGTCATAGTTGGATAACAATGTTCAAGTGGCAGAACCCCCTTTTCCCTCATTCCAGATTACATCTTCAGAGTTGGTTCCAAAAAGATACCAGGAAAGTTTCATATGATTCTCCAACTGTTTTTCCCAGAAAGGGATTCACTGAATCATTATATTGATAAGAAGGTGGTGAGAGTCCACTATGACTCACTGGATATCAGACTAGTAGCTATTCACGCCTTCATGGATCCTTGGGTGGTGACTTTGAGTTAGTTTTTTGATTGCTCCTAGTGAGGGAGCAAAATTGTCCCAAACTAGGAATGTTTTTGAGTGAGGAAATTTTATTCTGACAAAGCCAAACACATGGGTTGTGCAGTAGTCTGTGCTACTTTTGAGAAATTTAGCCTGGCACTCCAGTAGATGTGGGAAGTGGGCAATAGCAAACAGAGAGCAGGGAGCACTCCATTACCTTGATGATTTTCTCTTGGTAGGTGAAAGAAAATAAGTTTGTTTTAGCTTTGTGTAATGGGTTAGGGGTACTTTTCACTGTGGATAAGCAGGCTAGACCAGCAAAAGCACTTACCTTCTTGGGTTTATTGGTCGATGCGGAGTCAGGATTTTTTTTTTGGATACCACAGGCCAGGCTGGGTAAGCTGGAAGGGAGTTTTGAGTCATGGTTAGGTGCTAGTAAGGTCAGGGTGAAGGAAATAATGGAACTTTTTGGCTTGATAAAGTTTGTTTGTTGAGGTATAGGACCAGGTAGGACATATATGAGGTCATTAGCAAACATGCTGACAGGCTAGAAGGAAACGCACAATTGAATAAGAGTCACTAGCATGGTAAAAGCAAAATTTGCAGATCAGGTATTTTTTGGATCAGTATGATGGGGTTGCCTTGTGGCAGGAAGACAGGGTCTCATCAGGCTATTTGCAGTTGTACATTCATGTGACTGTTGGTCTAGGCATATAAGCATATTTTAAAGGAAAATGGTTTGCTGTTTCTTGTGCAGCTAAATTGAGGAAATACATCACCTTGCTAGTGCTCTTGCCAATTTGTGTCGCAGCAGTGATATGGCAGAAGGATCTGAGGAACAGGAAGAGGTCTTCCATTCTGAGAGTGAAATGGTAGTGCAGCTTTTGGCCAAGAAGGCCACTAGGTCAACTATGCTGCAAGTATTACTATAGAAGATAGTATTGCATAGTCTTAAGATGAATTTATCCTTAATTGCTAGATACCCACCCAGTAAGCTAAATGTATTGGCTGAGAGCTTATCTCAAATTCAGTTTTGCAGATTCCAGGCTACCATTCCAGAAATGGCGGTACATTTGGCAGAAATCCCAGCAATGGCATGGAAAACCTGAAAGCTGTAGCAGGGTGGTTGTTGTAGCATGCCTGGGCAACCTCTATCAGGAAAGCCTACAGTTCTGCATTGATAGCATTTGCTGTTTTTGTGGCTGGGCTGCCTTTGAGGGATAGGCAGTGGTCAATGAGCTTATTGGCTAGGTATGTTGTTTACAGATGGCAGTTTGATGGAGCAGTAAGGACAATTAGACTGCATTTAGCTGCTTTGAGTGTAACTACAAAATTCTAAGGTTGTGTTGTCTGGCTGAAGCACTGACTAATTTTAAGTTTGTTGAAAGAATGGGAAAGACTGAGGTACTTAACACAGGATAAATAGCTTCCATGTTGTTGAAAGGTTTGATCTGGATTCTTCTATGAAGGAATCTTTTATTTTGTGAACAATTCTGCCAGCATTTCTTTATGAGAGAACATTTCAGGTTAGTAAGTTACTAGGTGGGCTGAACTGGGCATATGTGCACATTAAACGGGATGCTGTTTTAATTTGGCTGAGGTGTTCTAAGACTTATCTGGTAGACAAAGGACAGCAAGTGATTTTACATAGGAAACAGGATAGGTTTTGTGCCCAGTATGATGTAATGGGGGCTAACATTGCAGGCACTTACAGGAAAGGAAAAGCAATTGTTACTTTTTAAGTTTTTGATGGGAATGCCAGTGGAAGATAGACAGGTTGATGTGATTTTAAAGAAAGACTACTTGAGGTGTATAGAAACTGGCGATGAGTGTTACTCATCCCACTATTTTAGAATGGGCTGGACACTTGACTTAGCTTATGAAGGAAGGTCAAATTATGTAATTAAGATGCTGGGCAGGTGGGTTTCTTGTTCATCTGGTGCTAATTTAAGATGATTTTTTATGTTGATATTGATTTCAACTTTATTATTTATTTATTTTTTTTGCAGGAAGGTGACAGGTGATCATAGTAGTGCACTCTTACATACACTGGGTAACAATGAGACCTGCTGTTAGACCTGCTTGTCTGCTGGTAAGTCGTAACATTAATGCAAAGGAGGTATCTTGGCTTGGTATTAAAAGCTTGCAGTGGTGTCAGTTGTCAGTTGTTGTCTATATCTAATACAGTATGGTTTACAGGTTCAGGTCTAGATGTGTTCATGTGGATTTAAAGAAGAATAATTTAGGAGTTATTGCTACAACAAAAGTATTGTCTTGGACTGTACCTTTACTTGTCACTACAAAGGTTTCCTAAGGGTGTTATTATTTGGTCTGCTATCATTCCTAGGTTGGAATGGAGAGGTGCAGTTAAAGTGCTGGTGGTTGAGGAGGCCAGGCATTTTAGTAACCACAAGATTGTTAGGGTAGTGGCTTCATTAAGCAGCATGGATTTTGAGCATTGGGATTTTTGTAACAGGTACCAGGTGTGGTAATGAAGTAATGGGGTACATTTATGTGAGGTTGGGTTGAAGCTTTTTAATGTTTTTTAATACCCTTATATTAAAGTATTTATGGTACTGTTTGCCTAGTGGCAGGAACAGGCTGAAATTTAAGCAGTCTAGTGGTGTTTGGTGATCCAGGCCTCATCCCCCTCTGCCACCAATTTCCTTCCTGGCTTAAGGAGAAAGGGAATGTGCAGTATCTAATGCTGCCCTAATGAACTTATGATTTATGGTTTTGAGCAGAAGGTGACTATGCTGCTGCTGGGGTCATTAATTGTTGGTAGAGGTGAGCAGAATGTTACGAGCCTTACATTAATATGATTGGCAGATGAGCAGCACTGGGTGTGTCTGCCTGATAGTTGTTCAAAGGAGAATGTTTGGCATTCATGGCATGTATATAGTTAATGTGTTGAATTCCATGCATTATGCAATATGCAAGTTATTTAATAAATTTAGATGCACTCCAATTTTGATGTGGTTTTTATGTTAAGGACGAGTTCATGGACAAAGTATTTGCCCCAGAAGACATTTTTTGCCCTTGAATGTCTGTCTGTATACCTCTCAACTGTACAGATTTTCACAGTCTAGATTTTGCCTCATATTTTTGGTCTGCTTCTCACAAACTTGTGGTTTTCTGGCAAATCTTTGGTAAATCATTGACGGTTGAAGTTAGAAAATATTGGCAGACATTTGAGTTTCAGACTTCAGTCACTTTAGAAAATTCATGCCAATGCAAAATCTGTTAGTCTATCAACTTTCTAAGTTTGTAAGAACAATATTTAAAAAGTGTCACTATTTTTTGGGCCTTTGTCCCCTATTATATATGACTTTGTCTAGATTTTTTGTTCTAAGAGGTTGAGAGGTATGCTGCCCAGGGTAATGCAGGAGAGGGTTATGGAGATTTTTGTGTTTGTAAGATGTTTGAGTGAGGTAGGTTAGGATAAAGAAGCAGGGTTGACTAAGAGAGTAGTTACCTTGTGTTCCGTAGCTGGTCAGGAAGTTGCCATTTTACAGTAGTTAGTAGGAAGGGGGACTAGAGTATTTAAGGAAGGGAGGAGGAGGAGGAGGAGGGAATGTTAGGTCTTTTGATGCCCTCCCATCCAGCTTGTTTTATTACTTGTGTAGTACATTTGAGGATACAGACCTCTGTAGATTAGAGGTCCACCCCATTTCTTTCCTGACCTAAGGAGAAAGTGAATGAGTGCTATCCAATGCTACCCTGGGGAAGTTATGATTTATACTTTGAGAGTGAGAGGAAGATGGTTAATGTGATGCTGAGGTAAATAACTGTTGGTAGAGGTGAGTAGGATGTCATGTACCATACACTGATACTATTGTTTGGCAGGTGAGCAGTGCTAGACCTGCCTGCTTGGTCGGTGCTCAACAGAGAATGTTTGGCTTTGTTGGCATGTGTGTGGGTATATATATATATATATATATATATATATATATATATATGTGTATATATATATATATATATATATATATATATATATATATATATATATATATATATATATATATATATATATATATATATATATATATATGGTTTACTATTGTAATGTCGCTGTGCAATTGCATGGCTATGAAGTATTCGAACAACAGATATTCGAATACTTCATATGCGTGCAGGTTACATGAGCGAATGTCATATTTGCGAATGGACTGTGCATTCGCATATATAACATTTGCTCATGTAAAAGGATCACAGTACAGTGCGGTTAGGGAAATACATTCCTTTCCTCACTGTAGTGCGATCTCAGAGTTGTAATATTAAGTTGGGGGGTATGGGAGGTGCAGCACCTCACAGGGAGGTGCAGGGGGGCTTGCCCCCCTGCATAAATGGGATGTTAGGTGTAGGAATTAGGATGTTATGGCAAGGGTGGCACTGTTGTTAATGCCGTAAAATGTCGTTGTTGACATTTTCAGCATTAACAGCTGTTTTTCGACAATAGGGCCATTCTGGTAGTTGTAGAGTTGGTAAAGGACTTTGGATATTAGTACCATTTTTATTTCAACTTCGAGATATTGATAGTGAACCTATATATATATATATATATATATATATATATATATATATATATATATATACTGTATATATATATATATATATATATATATATATATATACAAAGTTGTATCATTTCACTGAAAGACTATTTCACTGACACCCATTTCACTAAGACCAAATCACCTAAAACTCATTTCCCTGACAAATAGTACTCTAAGGCAAGTCAAAGGTATATGTCCTTTTCCCCACTGTAGTGTGATCCTGATGTTAGTATATATAGTTAGGGGGGTGTGGGGGGCAAAGCAGCACAGGGTCTGGGGTTGATGCCTAGCTTAGTGAGTTTTTCTTTGATTCCTGAGTGGGGAATGGTATCAAAGGCCTTGGCCAGATCAAGGTCGGCTGTATGAACTACCTTGCCTTCATCCAGAGCTCTGGTGACTGACTCAAAGAAGTCAACCAAGTTGAGCAGGCATGATCTACCTTCACAAAACCAAACTTTGTGGGATCCAGAGTTTGGAGATTCCCTATATACTTGTTTATTAGGGCAATGAAGATGCATTCCATAGCTTTGCACATCAGACTCGTCAGGCTAATGGGGTGATAGTTCCCAGGGATGACTGTAGCAGTGTGCTATTCAGTAGGGACAAAGCCTAAGGTGATGCTGTGATTGAACAGGGCACAGAAGTGAGGTGCCAGTTCATTCTGTAGTTCATGTAGAACACAGCCAGGGATATTGTCAGGTCCCATAGAAGCTGTATTCTTGGCCTTGGACAGTGCTGTTTTAACTTGTGCAACAGGAATACTGGGTGTCTGGCAATCTACTGGCATTGTGATTGGTCCTTTGGGGGGGGGGTAAAGTTGGCTCTGAATCTGTTGGCCAGTATATTGGCAATCTCTGTTGGCTTGGTATTATAGGTACCATTGTGCAGTAGCTCAGAGCAAATCTGGGTATTGCCATGGAGATTCTTTACATAACTATAGAAGGCCTTGTGGTTGTCTTTACTATCTGCTGCAATTCCGTTTTCATAGCTAACTTTAGAGGATTTGATGGGGGAACCTCAACTTTTTGTTGAGGCTGATAAGGGAGTTTTCCCAGTCTTGGGACTTCACCTTATTCTGCATCAGTTTCCTTCTGTTGTAGAGTTTGTTTAAGGCAGGGGAACCACCAAAATTGGCTTCGTTTGTTTGGAGGAGAGAGTCTCGGTTCTATTGGGTATGGCAAGATCTATGCATTTGTGTACGTGTTTGTACAGTGCATTGGTATATGATTTGGCAGTCATGCAACTATTCTCCATTTGGATGGGTGCTGTGAAGCTAGCCATCTCTGTTTTTAGGAGCCCAAAGTTAGCTTTGGAGAAGTTTTTCATTGTGGTTACCTTTGCGGGGGTGGGGTGGGGTGGGAGGGATGTGGATTTCCAAGGTGATTAGTTTGTGGCCTAATATAACCAGGGAGGACTTGACTATTGGTGTAGAGCAACGGTTGCCCATGTTAGTAATGACCAGGTCAAGGATGTTGCTACCTCTAGTGGGGTTAAGAACGAGCTGGTCCAGGGCATTGGAATTAATGAATTCCAGGAAACGTTGGGCAAGTGTACTGGTATATGAGTAGTTTTCCCAGTTAATGGAGGGGTAATTGATGTCACCCAGTATGAGTGTTAGGTTGGACCCTAATATTCTCCAGAGTGCTTAGGAACGTGCAGTGTGAGTCTTGAGACATGGTTGGGGACCTATAGCAGGCTACGACCTGAATCGCTGTCTTACCCAATGTTAGCTGCACCTGAAGTATGTCTGATGCATTATGTTGGGCTACCAATCTGGAGGTGTGCGCATCCTTTATGAATATGGAAACACCCCCGCCTTTGGAGCTTTGGTCCAGGTCTTGGGCCTGAAAGGTGTGGAATGAGTTATAGCCTGGTAGTACAGGGGTGGGTGCTTTCTGCTGCCTTAAACCAGGTCTCTGTTGCAGCACAAATGTCGATGTTCTCCATTTTCGGAGAGTGCATTTTGAGATTTAGACTTCTAGCGTTGAGCAGCATGACCCTCAGATTGCATTTATTTGTAGCTGTTACAGCGGTAATTTGGTCTTTGGAACACCGCCTAAAAAAGGCACTATAGGCATGGCAAAAGCATTGGCCAGTATCTGGAAGCCCCAGGGGTGACAGATGCAGGCCATCTCTGGCAAAACATCAAGGTCTGTCAATCATGTCATCCCAGGCAGACAGATACTGGATCCCCTTAGAATGACACCAGACACTTAGCCAATTGCTGAAATCAATAATTTTCTGCTTGTACTGTGGTATCATTCTGGGTGATGGTAGGATGCTGCTCAGGGCTAGGGTCATACCCACCTGGGCTATATAATCCGAGAGCTCCTCCATGTCTCTTTTCATGTAGTCCAGGGAGGTATGTTTCAGGTCATTCACACCCACATGTACAATGACAGAGTCATATTTGTACCTGTTGTTGAGGGACCTGAGTGTGTGCATTATGTGGTGGATGCTGGCACCTGACAGGCAGTTGACTGTTACTTTTCCTTATTCAACCTAGTGAGTGGGACATCAGTGCGCCTCACTATCGAGTCACCTATGACTAGTGTGTTGGGCATGCTGTTTTACCTTAGGGGCTTTGGTTGAGTGGCACACTGTTTAGGAGAGTTATGTGTCTCGTGATTAGTGTCGTGTGTTGTGGTGGTCTAGTGCGTCTCTGCCTTGGAGGTCTCTGCTGTTTGGGTAGATTTTTGCTGAGAGCCGCCGCAAAGGTGGCTGTGTGGTTTGTGTTTTTATGTGAAGGCAGTGCTGGTGTTTGTTCTGGAGGGCTATATGCTCCATGTGGTGCAAATGTTGACCTCCTCCTCTTGACCAGCTATTCCGGTCTTGGCTGGAGAGTGTTTGGCTTCCAATTTGTATATATAAGTGCATCTCTTGCAAGTCTGAGTGTTGGGAGGTAAGAGGAGAGGTTGTCGGTGTACATGAGGCAGTTGCTACATTGCTTTAGGATGCCCAAGTTCACCAGGTTAATAGGAGAAAGCACAGGGAACTGACATTTAGACATGCCGGGGGGGGGGCATTAATAATAAGTACTAGAGCTGTTTCCTTGTAGAATGTTTAGTGCTGGTAGCACTTTTGTGTTCTACAATAATTGCTACAAGAAGTCTGGTAAAGTGCTGGACTAATAAGCTAGTAAAAGTGCAGGAGAGGAGAGAACTAGCAGATCTAAGGGAAAATTGAAGGGCAGACATTGGCACTGCTCAGAAAGGCTGGAAACAAGTGCAAACGTGGGCTTTTAAACCAGAAAGTTGGCACCACTCAGAAAGGAGGGAAACAAGTGCAAACACAGGCTTTTAAACCAGAAAGTTGAAAGAGAGGGAAAAAACTGCCCAAACGGCCAATAAACTACAATTTCTGCACCAGAAACCACTTCTCTTGTGGTAGATAGGCTACCTAGTGCTTACCACTCCCACTGATAAGCTAGAAGACTTCCCTCCAACACAGAAAGGCTTGGGAGGCTCATAAGCTTTTACATACAATCCTGGATACAGCAAATCTGTATCTGGACTAGACTAGTTACAGGAAAGGCAGGAAAAGCGCAAACGGGATATGTGTGTGTGTGTATATATATGTATACACACACATACACACACGTGCACATACACACACACACACACACACACACACACACACACACACACACACACACACACACACAGACAGGTATGCATATAACCATTAAAACAAAATATACTTAGGATGGAATAGCAGACAGCAAATATGAGTGTCAGCCTTTCATTTAGTCACATTCCATTAAATTTCTGGAGAGGGTGCTTGATAGATGAATTGCAGAGTAGTAGAAAGTAAGATTGGAGATAAGCAGTTTGGATTCAGATCAGGATACAGCACAAATGACCTGGTCTTTATAGTGAGACAAATAGTTGAGAAGAAGCTAGAGATGAGGAAGGAGTCCAATTGGGCATTCCTAGACTTGGAGAAAGCATATGACAAGGTCCCATGAAAGCTGATTTTGGCAGTCCTGCAGTGGTCTGAAGTCCCAGAAACACTAGTTGAACTAGTGCAGGCTATAGACAAGGACCCAATGACTGAAGTATGAACAGGGTTTGGACTCACATTGGGGATCCAAGTTAGAGTGGGTGTACATCAGGGTTCAGCTCTGAAAGCACTTCTGCTTGTAGCAGTGCTGGACTACAGTAGCAAACAGGTTGTTGGGGGGAGCAGATCAACATAGATAGTTTGTGTATGCAGACAATGTGGTATTACAGGGAGAATCAACTTCAGCAAAGGATAGTGGAATAGAATTCAAAACTGAAGCACATGGGATGAATACAGATAAGACAGCTGTAATGTCAGCAAACTGGGAAATTGGAAGAAGCTGAGAAATGAGATAGAAGGGGAAATAGTGTAACAGGATAACAGCTTCAAGTATCTGGGAGGGTAGGCTGAGGAAAAGGGAAGTCTGAATGAGGAGGCCAAAGCTAGAATCAGAGGGGTTGCAGCCAACTGACACAGAGTGTCAGGTGTAGTGCATGAAAGAAGAATGCCAAAGAAGCTGAAAAGTAAAGTTTACAAGACAGTGGTGTGACCGGTACTTCTGTTTGTTTGTGTCTTTTGGCTTTTCCTGGTTGTATGGAAATCTGGGCAGTGAAGCCAGAGCAGTTGGGGAAGCTAGAGGTGATGGAGACAAAGTGCCTGAGACAGATGCACACTGTGGGAGGGACAAAGAAATGAGGACATAAGTGCAGAAGTTAAAGTAGCTCCAATTGCAGAAAAGATAAAAGAGAACAGATTAAGATGGTTCAGGCACATTTATTTATTTATGTACATTTGTTTACTGGGAAATTCAACTGGACACAGGTCCTTTTTCAGCCGATGCCCGAGGAGAAAAGCTTCACATCATGTACCTGATAAACAGACATACAATGTAGCAGCAATAGTAAACAACATTACAGGTTGTTGGCTTTAATACAGTAACAATATATTGATTATCAACAGTATATACAGTAAATGTTGCAAGTTAAGATAATTTCTTGTTGTTTATAATATTAGTTACAAAGTTGTCAGCCAAGATTTTAAAGTATGTAAAGACTACTAGCCAATTCAGACTGTGGTTAGTAGTGGTGGTAGTAAAGTTGGGTTAAGAGTCTAGGTGGGGGGGTGGTAAGGGTGGGGGTGTTAGTCTAGATTAGAACAAGGACAAAGCCAGTGTAAATTTAAGTGGAATTTGAGCACAGTCTTGAAAAGGCTGCTGGAAGGTAGAGTAGTTATAGAGGGTGGAAGATTGTTCCAAAGTTTAGATATGGTACATGAAAATATGGCTTCTCGTGCTGAGTTTTTGGGTTTGATAACAGTGAGTTGATTTTTGTTGCTTGATCTTAGGGGCCTAGTGGAGTGATAGGGTTGGAGAAGGGTTTGAAGGGAAGAGATGTTATGGGGGTGGTTAATAAGTTTATGAGTGAGGGTGAGTTGATTAAAGTGAAGGAGTTGTGGGAGTTCTGGCCAGTTTAGTTTTTTAAGGGAGATACAATGATGGCTGCAGTAGGAGGTTCCAGTGGCAAATTTAGTAATTTTGTTGTAACAAGCATCCAGCTTATGTAGATCTGTCTGTCTAAGGTCGGTAAGTATGGGGGATGCATAGAGTAGGGTGGAGATTACCTGGGAATTGGCTATGGAGAATCTAGCCGCCTTGGTTAGGAACTGGCAGCTTCGATATAATGCATCAAGTTTCTTGTGAACTTTTTTTATTGTGAGAGATATGTGGGTATCAAATCTAAATTTGTTGTCTATTTCCACACCGAGTAATTTTGTGTGTTCTGATGGAGAGATAATGGTATTGTCTTTGGTGAGAATGTTGAAGTGGGGGGTGTTTTGGGTGGCTTTGGAAGGTTGGAACAGGAGAAGTTTTGTCTTACTTGGGTTGAGTAGGAGCTGAGCATTGGATAGCCAGCTTTCTACAGAAGAGAATGATTGCTGTGTGATTTGTTGTAGTTCTGGTAGAGTGGGGGCAGAGCAAATGAGAGTAGAGTAATCCACATACTGTATAAGAGATGCTTGTGTGGTGGCAGTATGTAGGTTGTTAGTGAAAAGTGAGAATAGCAGAGGGCCAAGGATAGACCACTGGGGAACTATGAGAGTGATTGGGAGGTGAGGTGATAGGTTATCTTCCCAGATTACTGACTGCTGGTGTCCGTGTAGATAGCTGTGGAACTAGTTGCAGGCTGATTGTGAGAAGGAGAGGTTGGGGAGAGTAGAGAGTAGTAGCTCATGAGATATCATGTCAAAGGCCTTTGGAAGATCTAGAAATACGGAAGTGGAGAAGAGGCCATTGTTTTAGTGATGAAGTATAGAGTTGGTGAAAGAGAGCAGAGCAGAGGTAGTGCTGTGATATGGCCTGAAACCATGTTGGGATTTGGAGAGTAGATTATTATCTAGGAGGTAGTTGGAGACCTGGGTGTTGATACATTTTTCAAGTATCTTGGAGAGAGGGGAGAGGATAGCAGTGGGGTGGTAATTGGAGAGGTCGGTGGCGGGGGTGCCTTTGTGGAGGGGAATGATGTGGGATGTTTTCCATATTGAGGAAACATAGCCTTCTGTTATGGAACAGTTGATCAGAATTGAAATTGGGTAGGCTAGTGTATCAGCTGCACTTTTTAAGTATTCAGAGGACATGTGTTGAAAAGTGGAAGACAATCTGGTAAAGAAGATTTGGGACAGACAGGAAGAAAGCAAGAGGAAATGGGGACATCCAGCAAAGAGATGGATGGATTGTGTGAGGGATGACCTAAAACACGCATGCAGGCATGACTGTCAAAAAAGAGAGGAGTGTTACACTGAATCAAGACAAATGATGTCAGTTGATACACACCCTAACCCCATGTAGAAAATGGAAAAAAGGGGGTTGATGATCATCATCATGATGATGACTGAAATAGAAAAAGGTTGACAGAGATTTTGGATAAATAATCTACACCAGAAAAAATAAGGGCTGCTTTGTTTTTTTTGGAAAAAGTATTACTAGTTCTCAGATTTTTGATGTATTAATGTGTCCATTAGATCATGTCTTAAAAACCTCTTGGAGTTTTTAACCATATAATGGTCTCTGTAATTACATACAACCATATGTATTAGCCATTTTTTATATTTGTGAGCAGCCATTTGATTTAAGCATACATTATTTCATAAGAATAAAACAACTGGCCCTAGGTCTGAGTGTGTGCATGTGTGTGCCTTCCTTGGAAGGTTGGGTGCTGGGTTGACAACTCAACACAGTGAAACTCCACTGCCAGTTGTTCTTTGGACCGTTGTTACACTGTGGCGACCCATAACAGGAAAAGCCAAAAGGAGAAAATGAAGAAGATTTCATAAGAATAAAGCAGAAAAAAGTACTTTCCTGTATACTAGCAAATGGTACAATTGCCACAAAGAATTGTACTGTTGGGTAATGGAGAACCAACTAAGGTTAACTAGTAGTTTTGACTTAAAAATACCAGAACCTTCCTTAAAATGAGGAAGTACTACTGTAGATGTCTACCTCATCAAGAATTGATGTTAGCCCTAGATCTGTGAGAGAACCAACACAGTTACAATGAACCAAAAGCATTAATATTTAGCCGGTGTCTTTCTACCTCTGACAGTAAGTATGGTTATAAATAAAAATACATATTTGCATTTTCTTTGGTCTTACATACCGTATAACAAATCAATTTGTAAGTGTATAGAAATAATGGGTTATAATCTGAAAAAGTATACCCTCTTCTAACCATATACAACTCTTTCTTAAAATAAATTATTTACAATATCCATTATTAACAGGGATTTCCTAGTGAGTACACTATTGTTTGAGTGTTTTTTTTTACATCAGATAGGTAAAAGTAGGTTTGCTATTGTGTAGTGTTTCAGAACAGCTAGAGCAGTGTGAGACAAATAAGCTAAATACTAAAATAATTATTTGAGTATGAATGTATTTTTTGCAAGAAATGCAAGGCTGGCGTAAGCTTCATGCATTAGAGTTAAGACCTGAAACAGTTTACTTTATATAGTGATTTGTTTTCTTTTACACTGTGTTTTACTTGTATTCTGCTTTTAACTGTGTATTAAAACTAGGAAAGAGACCAAAGCTGTGTCTCTTGTGAGGTCTTTTAAAATTAGTGTCTCTCAACTTAGACAGATAAAGCTAAGTTACCCCCTCTTTCATATCTAACTGCTTAGTGCACACTGCAGTGCTTAGGATATTAACCCATTTTTTCCATCTAACGTTTAAAATCTTCAACATCTATTGCAAGACCACCAATTATTGGACAGCCCACATTCTGTCTCTCAGTAGTCATCTTGGGATTAGTGCTTCTGTTTTCTCCTGGTGAGAGAAAGAGTAACTGAACATTATTTCCGGGAGAATGCTGATCACTAGAAAGCCTAATAAGTGCTTCATAGGTGACATCTTGGAATTTGTGCTTATATTTTGCTCCAGGTGAGAGAAGAAGCAGAATTCATTTATTCCTGACTGTTTCTGTTTGGGCAGTGAGTTTCTGTGCTTGATATTCCTGATTTGTTTGGTTGCTGTTCAAGACATCTACCTGAAAAAGTGTACAACAAGGGAACATACTGTTGCATCATCTGAGTCAAGACAGTGGATCACAAAACAGGCTGTGGTCTGCTTCTCATCTTGAGATTGGTGCTAATGTTTTGCCCCTGGAGAGAGAAGAAGCTGAGTGCATTTATTTCTGACTGTCTCTGGTTGGGTAGTGAGTGTCTGGTGCTTGATGTTCCTGATTGGTCTGGTTGCTATTCAAGGCATTTACCAGGAAAAGGTCTACATCAAGAGAACAGGCCCTTGCATCATCTGAGACAAGACTGTGGATGATCAAACAAGCTGCGGCCTGCTTCTCATCTTGGGATTGGTGCTAATGTTTTGCTTCTGGTGAGACTTGAAGCTGGGGAGAGACCAGCACTAGTAGAAGCCAGGCAGTAGCCATTCATGCGACTCCCCTCTTTTCATCATTCTTGTCAAGTTAATTCTTTGTTTTCAGTAAGTACTGCTTGATTTGTTTCTAACTTCAAAATATCTGCCTAAATACGTCATCCTTAAATTTAAAGGGTCTGCTTATTGGTTTCCCCTCAAGTGTTTGGCAATGCCCTGTATAGACACAGACACCTTGAGTGACAATTTTTGATGTAAAAGCACGATTTGAAATTTCAACAATGCCTAGTTGCACACAGGACTAGTTTGAAGTGACAAGCACTGTCCCCAGAGTTGCAAACCGGATACTCCTGACATTGCTTTATATTCTCACTCCATCTGTTTGATCAATAAAAAAGGGCCTGTTGCCATGGATATGAAATTTCCCACTATCACTGTTACGATCTTGGTGGCTATGGGACTCTTGAGACAATGTAGAAATTGCCTCATATTTACTGACAACCAGTTAATAATTCTCAAACTGATATGGTATGTGACAGATGTATTTACTCAATGTCACTGGTGGCAAAGCTCTGACAATGCTCCTAATGTCAATGAGGTTATCAGTAATGCATGCACTGCATCTATTGCACACAACTCAAAGCAGACATATAGACGCACATATGCTGAGGCACTTAAATGTAACCTTAAACTTCAAAAAGCTCCTAGATGAAGTACACAAGGCAAATACCCTCAGCAGCTCTGAATGCAGTCTTTCAAAACACCACCCACATCAACACATACAGCCACATATATCTTTACTTCTAAGCACATAAGATAATCCCTCACGCAGTCCACATACTCCAACTTGCTGGTCATTGGCGAGTCCATTGTGAGACACACTGGTGTCCTCACCAGGCTGAGTAAGGAAAAAGTCATGATCAGTTGAATATCAGGGGCTAGGATCTGCCACATTACACATACACTCAGGTCATTGGACCACAAGTACCAGTATGACTCATTCATAGTCCATGTGGAAGTAAATGACTTGAGACGTACCTCCCTAGACTATATGAAGAGAGACATCATGAAGCTCTTAGGATATGTGCCTCAGGATGGTATGAACCTAGCACTGAGCAGCATTTTGCCTTTTCCAAGGATGATGCCACAATACGAACAAAAGACTTCTGACTTTAATAATTGGCTTAGTTTCTGGTGTCAATAAACGAAACTCGAACAATTGTATACAAAGTAGCACAAAGTCCCAAACAGCGATGTTGCTTCCAACGAGTTTAATTTCTCTTTAATTTCTTTAAATTCTCTAATTCCCCTTTTAGTATGTATCTAACCAGGCATATCCAACAATTGGAATGCCCACAGAGGTTCAGGTTCTCCACTAAAAGAATACATGGCTTAAGTAAAATGTCATATGCAGACTACCTCAAGGCCCTATCCCTGTATTTTGTCTCCTGCAGGCTGTTGAGGGGAGAGCTATGCCTGGTATAAAAGGCAATGTCAGACCCCACACTCATGGACCTTCTGCATATCCACAAAAGAAACAGCACCAGAATTACCTGATCTAAAGACTTAAAACTTGCCTATAATATAAATAGGACATGCTGGAGAGTTAGGTATGTATCACAGAGACTATCCCATCGCTGGTACAGACTCTCCATCCATGTGAAGCAGAGTTCCTCCCTAACCCAATTCAGGTGGAACTTGGACAATTGGATGGGGAACAAGGAATTCATCCCTGGCTTGGCACCTATGTCTCTAATGGACATAGGTAACCTGTAAATGGCTCATTTCCCAGGCCCCTGCTTGTAAATGTTTCATTTCCCAAGCCCCTGTTTACACTTATCAAGGGTAACAGAACTTGTGAGAGATTTGGGATGCATGGTTAGGCTTAAAAAGGCCCTTGTGGTTGTTAGCCTAGTAAACAAATACGAACTTATGAAGTGAAATATTTTAGACTGGGATTCACTGAATTTCCATAATTAGAAATGAAGAGATTTCATATAAGGTTAGCATTCTTATCAAGAAATACCATGTACAAAGCAAGTGGTAATTTGCAGTGCTTTATGTTTGTACCTTTAGTTTTCTTCGGGCCTAGGTAGCTTTTTATCATATTACGCACATCTCGTTTGCTGACTGATGTCATGTCTGAAAATCCAGAGTCTAGCCCTTCAACCCTACAAATTACAAGAAAAAAAAAACAGAATGAAGGATTAGCATGTTTTATTTTTGTTTGCTGAGTAGATTTATTGTGTTTGTGTGTCCAATAAAAAAAATATTCACAGTGATGACAAAGTACTTTAAAATCCAGACCTATTAACATTTAAATTACACACTGGAGCACAAACTACAACATGCCAGCAAGGCAAACTCCTTCATTATAAAAAAAAAAACATTCAGACTTTGTCAAACCATTTTAAATGCACACATACCCTCTTAAATAACATTAGCCACAATTAAACCATCTAGTCAAAAATGTTCCTAGTAAAGTGGCTAAAATTAATAAAGGGTGCCAACATATTTATTTTAAACTTCTAGCTTGTAAAAAAATTCTGTAATGCACCTATGCCTCTTGCTTATTCCATATGTTTTTTCCCATAATAGGATCTAAACGTTTGGGTGTAAGCCTTATATTCACAGGCTCTACAACCCTTCAATTGTATGTTCCTTTACTCTTAACTGTCATTAAAGGTTTCTTATAATGATCTCTTCCTTCTTCTGAAAGGCATTTTAAAACATGACCTTATACATTAAAAAATCTAAAAATGCTATTTACATTGTTAGACATAACTGTGTTTGGCTGTATTAATTTCCATTTATTGTTTATAATATTCATAGTTATAGGAGAGTCTACACTAAGCTTGGTGACTGCCTTGCATGTGTTAAACCCTCTCCCTACTCATTACTATACTCGGATGCCACCCATCTGTTAAAATAGGCTGTTTGGGTTCGTGAAGGGCCGATCTTGTCTTCTGAACCTGATTGACTTCTTCGAATCAGTCTCCAGAGCCGTGGACAAGGGTAAGGTGGTCCAAACACCCTATCTGCACCTCGCCAAGGCCTTCGACACCATCCCCCACTTTGGAATCATAGATAAACTTACTAAGCTGGGCATTAATCCCTATCACTCTATGGGTTGCCAACTGGCTTACTGACAGAACCCAGACTGTAAAAGTAGCCGACTCCAAATCCAGCTCCAGACAAGTGACAAGTGGAGTACCTCAGGGTTCAGTCCTGGGACCGCTCTTGTTTGGCATCTACTTCTCTGAAGTACAGACCAACACTAAGGGACTCTGGCTAACAAAGTTCACAGATGACTGCAAAGTGGGAGCCATTACTGAATCCCCAAATGATGTGGATATTCTACAAAAGGGCTTTACAGAAACAGATGCTTGGTGCCAGAACCATGGGCTCAAGCTCATTGCCAAGAAATGTATAGTTATCCACTTTGGGAAAAAAACATGTACCCATGAATTACCACATAGGTGGCAGTAAACTAAACACCGAAAGTGTGATAAGAGACTTAGGGACACAGGTGGACAGTGGTCTCACCTTCGATAACCACATCGCCATAACAGTCAGGAAATCCTTCTATGTGGCACACCTCATCACTAAGGGCTTTTCATCCAGAAAAAAGGAGGTCATTGTCCTGCTGTACTTATCCCTCATTAGACCCAGTATAGAATACAACACCCCATTTGGTATGTATCTCTCAAGACATCTGCAACAACTGGAAAGGCTGCAGAAATACCTCACTAAAAGAATCACATGCCTAAAGCAGATGCCCTATGCTGACCATCTAAAAAAACTCCACCTATACTCTGTCGCATATCGTCTACTCAGAGGCAATCTCTGCTTAACATACAAGGCCATGTCAAACCCAGAGCTGTTAGACATGCTACACTTAAAGAAATCCCAATCCCTAAGAGACACACTCTCCCGGGATCTAAACCTTGTCATCACAATGAACAAAACATGCTGGAGGGATAGGTTCCTGACCCAGAGACTCCCCAGACTCTGGAATAGACTGCCCATACATGTCAAGCAGAGTGCCTCTTTGGCCCTCTTCAAAAGGAACCTTGATGATTGGATGGGAGATAGGAAATTCACCCCGGGGATTACGTCAGTCACCCTGCTAGACATGGGTCCAGGGCAGTAAATACTGTGAGAAGAAATAGCCAGGGAATTGTTATGGCTAAGCTTGTATAGGCCCTAGGGCCGATAGCCTAGTACCAACCTATGAACCTATGAACCTATATACTCAGGAATCCAGTATACAAATGTAACTTCACGGAGTAGGATAGGCAACTCAATTTATTTTTAACGCTTCCAAAACACCGCATTTTCATCCACATACATACAGGACGTCATCAGAAACATTTTCAAAAGTGAATTACAGTACCTAGATGTTTTAATAGAAAAGGTACCTGAGGAGAAAATATTTAAGTCCAATGTGGATAGAAAAAAGACATTCTCGAACTCCTATTTATTTTTTACTAGTGCTCACCCTTTTAGTCAAAAGAAAGGAATTTTAAAAGGGCAATTTATTAGGAGTTGCAGAATGACTTCATTGGATGATGACTTTGATATAGAGTAAGAAATTGAAATATATGTTTTGGAAAGGAAGTATCCTTTAGATTTAGTAAAAGAAGTTGAGGGTGAAATTATAAAAGAGAGGTGAGGTAGATTTGGTCCTATTTCAGGGGTTTTAGAGCAGACACCTAATCAGGAAATGGAGAATGGGTCCACAGAAACCAACTGGAGTAGTAATTTTGTTTTGAACTTCAGTAGTAATGCTTATCTTATCAAAGATGTTGTTTCCAAGAATTGGGGGAGATTTAGTAACTATTCAGACTTGGACCAATTATTTAAAGAGCCCCTGAAATTAACTTATAGGAAGGGTAGGAACATTAAGGAAATGTTAGAAAACCACAAGGTTAAATAGTGTAGACAAAAGAAAGGCACATATAAGTGTGGTTTGTGTAGACAATGGTCCATATGTCTTGCAGGGAGATAGTGTGAATTTAAAAGACAGGAATGCAAAGTTGGTAACAAATGCACACTGCAACTGTGATACTATTGGAGTTGTATAAATTGCTATTTGTAAAGCATGTGGATCTTTCTATATAGGAAAGACAAATAGGAAATTTAAACGACGTATATACGAATACCTTAATGATATTAAAAAACAGGATATTAATAATGCCCTATACAAGCATAGTATAGTTTGTACTGAGGCAGTTTATGGTTTTTATGTTACTGAAAAAGTTAAATTGGACCCCCGAGGAGGTCCTTGGGAGACAACTATTGAGTTCAGGAAGCTTTCTTGGCAATTGAAATTAGAAGCCAATAGGCTCCCAGGACTTAATGACCATGTTTCCTTGGTTCCTGTTCTCAAACTCAGATCTGCTAAGCTTTAATTAGGTTTATTAAAGTGGATTAAAATTTTCTTAGAAAAGTTTTAAAACAAAAGCTGTTATATATATGTAACCAGGAGGTGGCAGTCTTGTTTGGTTTTGAACACTATTTTTAACTATTCTATAAAGACTTTCGGCTTCTCCTGGTTAGGGGTCACCACAGCGGAATTCCGGTCCGCTCATGATTGGCAGTGGATTTTTACGGTGCTGAGTTGCCAGCCCAATGCCCAACCTTCAAAGAAGGCACCCCATTCACGCTCGCGCCTACCTACATGTCTTTAACGTCACTCGACCGCGGGGAGGACATGCAGACTCAACACAGAAGGCGTTCCAGCTGAGAATCGAATGGGAGAACCTCTTGCTGTGAGACGACAATGCTAACCTAGTATTTTTAATTCATTGTAATTGCCTTTTTATAATGTATACATAAATGATTTTTTACATTGTTTTGCGTACTTTCATGTTTTAAATGTTTTAAAATGTTTTTAGTATTTCATAGCTTGCATGTAGAAGGGGGAATATTATATATATATTTAAATTAAAGCTTTATTTAGATTTTAGATTAGATTAATTTTGGTTGCTTAATTACTTAATAAACTTTATTAGATCAATTATGTCATTAACTCAGTTTGGGGAGGAGTATATATGGAGGGAATTCACTTTTGAAAATGTTTCTGATGAAGTACTATATGTATGTGAACGAAAATACAGTGTTTTGGAAGCGTTAAAAATAAATTGAGTTGCCTATCCTACTTCGTGGAGTTGCATTGGTATACTGGATTCCTGAGTGCTTTGGCTGACTGTTTTTTGGTGATATTTTCAAGGCACTTTCCTCCTTATTTTGGACATTGTTTTTTACTATGAACCTATATATTACAATCCTTTCTCTCTATTCTTTTTTTAACACTACCCTTATTTTAGACTCAGGATAATGCCTTTGTACAAATATCTCACACAATGTATTTAAAATAGACAAAATCACAACAGTTACTCATTAAGCAAAGTTATTATTTAATTATTTATCTGTCCTACTGTCCTACCCCTCCTTCAGTGTGTCAGCACCTCCCCATCAGTCTTTGAGTGTATTATAGGTTTGCCCCTGCTAGCTACCCTGAACATTTTACCATACCTTAACCTTCCCTTACATCCTTCTGAAGCTATCCCTCATGGGAAAACAAAATGACAAAATGAACATGTCAAAAATAAATAAATTGAAAAAAAAAAAAACTTCTCTTCCCTCACAGTCATACTTTCCCTGCTTCTGTTATGTGTCTCCCTCTACTTGCTTTCTCCCCCTTTCCTACTGTCCTATATTCTCATTTCCTACGTTTGATATTGTCAAGACAAATTTAAGAATTGCATTGGCCCCTTGAATGTGGCATGCTGCATTTCTTTCCCCCTCTCCTCCTTCAACCTGTCTGGCTTTCATCCTGAAGAATTTTCTTTCTTTCTTTTTTTTTTTTTTACTTTCTCTAGCTAGGCTTATTAGCTTGAATATTTGCAAATAGTAAGTATGATCAACACTCAGTGGGAGGACAACTGAAATTTAATCAAAGTAAAGGGTGGATCAATCAAGGTCCAGTGATTTAAAGGAATACTGAATTTACAGTTATTTTTAAATATATATAAAAAATCCTATTTCACTGGGGGCTTCCCATATCCTTAAACCAATTGCAAGTAAAGCTGCATGTATATGGCTGCTTTGTGACTCTAGCAAGCCACTGAAACAGAAAGCACTATACTGGAGTAGAGACTCTTGTTCTTACTAGCCAATGCATGTGAATGAAAAAACTACTTTTTTCACATACCAGTGTTAAAAACGTAATCGTCATAATTAATCTTATTACAGCTTTTCTTCCCCATTTACGGTTAACTATACCCTTTCATCTTATTTTACAATTCATGATAATACATTTCTTCTCTGATCTAAGGAAACCAGGCCTGATTTATGTAACTCTTCCGCAATTGTACGGTTGTCTATTTATTTACTTACTTGGTAGCTTGTTCTATGGAAATTAGGCCTGATTTGAAAACCGAGCAGATATAACAAAAGATCAATAGAAAGTCATTAAACCAACTTAAATGCTTCATCTGGATTTTTGCTAAATCCCAACAAAGTATTTACGGGTTTCCTGATGATCTTCTTGAGTGACCACTCTCTGTGCGGCAGCAGGTAGTATGTTACAGGTTTCTAAGCTTTGAAACACTTACAACTATTACACTGTCTTCATCTCCTCCTAACTTTTGCAGTACATGGGATTACATAAACTCCCATGGACCTCCAAGAATTATGGTCAGGTCTTTCTGTTAATAATCCAGGAAGTTCTGTGCTCTTAAAATGGAGGTCAAGATTCACCTCTCAGACTTTGCTCTTAAGGTGAATTTCTTGATATCCGTAGTGCAGACATACAACATCCTAATCATAATTGGAGATCTGATCATAATCACTTGTATTGATTTCATTGCTGTTATCAGTTAACATTTTAATAGATGTCTTATACTTTTTATAGACTGTAATATATATTTAATAATGGAGAAAGAAGGTTTTTAGAATGACATTGGTTCACGTCTCTTTAAGTTAACATTATGTTTTACTGTCTGTGGGTCAAGTGATTTTTGCAAAGTTATTTAAGCATTTGAAGAATTAGTTTGTTCTGCTTAAGTTTCTAATGATAAATGGGATGAAGGTAGTAAACAAGTAACTCATTACAGTTGTTGATTTTAATGCATGGGTTTTGAGATGTGTTTTGTTTTATTTAATAGTTAAGCTCTAATCACTCCTATCAATCATTTGTGCTGTTTTCAAACTGTATACAACAATAAAATAAAAAAAAAAAAAGTGCTTTAAATCAAGAGGCAGTAGCAAGCCCCCCTAAAGATATGGCTTGAACATATTAAAATCACATACACTGATTGAAAAGCTGTACAAGAGATTTTATTTGGGATCTCGCCAAGTGTTCCAATATTTATGTCAGAGATGATCAATTTCAAGTATTTCTGGAAGGTGTCTTTCCACTGAGACTCATTAAATGCTGGAAACAGTTGTTTGACTTGCTGAAATATAGCAAAAGACATGGCAGTTCTGATTCCTTCAGGAAGAATAGTGATGTTTTCCTAAAATAATAATAAAAAAGCAAATGTTATTTTTCAGGATAAAAAAAACACATTTTAAGTTTAATATTGTGCCTACCTATACCTGTAACAATTTACTACAGATGAAGTATATTACCTACAAAAGATAAAGCAGTTGCCACTAGCATATTATCTAAGGTATTATGAAGATGCAATATTGCATGTTGTACTAGCATCCAGAATTAAGATGTTGCCAGGTTTTTGTCTTTATTCTCAGCTCTCTAGGTTTGTGCACAAGTATTCATTACCGGTGGGCAAGATTTATACAGAATTCCTTGTCTGTATTCTGTAGGATATGCTACATGACCTGGATTAACCTAAGATTAGGAAACATACCATTCCATGAACAAAATAAGATTCCTGCTGGTGTCAGCACAGAGTCACATAAGCCACACACAAGTTGTATCTTACTTAAATCCAGTTATGTGCCCTGTAGCTTTTTTTAAGAAAAGAACCCCTTACCTTCAGCCCCAGGGGGATGGTCCTCAGCAGTTGTACAATATGAAGGACAAGTATGAAATGCCCTTTCACCTCAGGCTGTTGTTATATCCTATTATCATTATTTTAAGAATGACTGGTCTGTCTGTCTCCCTCTCTTAGCAGTCTCTAACAGCAGTATTATATAAACAAAATGCCACTTCTGCCTCCTTTCTTCTTATCATGTCCCTGGAAGCAATATTGTGTGAATGATGCCACTCTTGTCCATCCACCCTTGTCACATGCACAGGTACAATGTAATATATGGGATCTTCCTCCCTGTCCCCTCCCCCAACATGCTGGTAGATTCCCAGTGCTTAAACAAAAATGTGATTGACTATGAATTTTACCTGCTTGATCTACTTGCACTTAATACTCTTAGTACTTTGCATATTGCCTTGACTGGCATGAGGATGTCTTCATTTATGCTACATACCACAATAGCACAAAGCAGCAATTTAAGAGTTAACAAATTATGCATCCCATTTTCTCTTTTTAATCCATGGTGGTACAGCGGTAGCGTTGTTGCCTCACAGCAAGAGGTTCTCCTGTTCGATTCTTGGTTGGAGTGCCTTCTGTGTGGAGTCTGCATGTCCTCCCCATGGTTGAGTGGCCTCCAAAAGACATGCGTGAATGGGCGCGCCTTCGCTGAAGGTTGGGCGTCGGGCTGGCAACTCGACACCATAAAAATCAAATGCCAATCATTAGCGGACAGGAGTTCCGCTGTGGCGACCAATAACTGGGAAAAGCTGAAAAGACAAACAAACATGCATCCCATAAGCACAAGGTGTAAGGATTGCATGTGCACGTGCAGGCCTAGTGGAAGAAAGACAACCAGATAAGAAGAAGTAGCACTGGGGATTGGGGGGTGGTCCCAGTGGCAAGAGAGCAAAGGCACATAGAAGTGCATCTGGTCTGCTATGCTAGTATGTTTGCTTATTAATGAAACAGTGAAAGACTGTGCAGTTAACAGAGCCACAGTGGAGGGATTCAGTCTGAGAGTAGTACTGTAGGGCACAGAAGTCAGACAGTGTAATGTGCATGCAAAGTAATGATGCCTGAGTTAGGAGCATTGTGATTTAAAATTAAGGAAAAAGAGGAGGTATAATTTGGCAATGTACTTAGAAGACTGATTATAGTTAGATATAATAGGAATATGGAATTTATTTATGTTGTTGGGAGGGTCATATATTAATTATTAGAACAATTTTTTTAAACAAGAAACATCTTTATTAAATTATCACTTATGACATAGGCAGTCATACCTTTATATTTTTATTTATTTATTTATTTTACATTTGTTGACCGGGAAAGTCCGACTGGATGCATGTCCATTTTCAGTGGAGGCCTGGGGAGAAAAGCTCCACAGATATAATTACAAGCAAATATTAGGAGTATACAGAAGCATGCAAATTTACATAGATAATACGAAGCTTAAAATTAACATAGTTACATAGAATGTGCGCATTGTTTACAATTTTAGAATTAGATGAGACAATACATAAGTAAGAGAAAATGCAGAATAACATACATGGGTTAACTCTATGTCTAGAAGTTGCATTATTTTTACTTTATACAGTTGGGATGTGTACAAGTTAGACATAGTCAGGTGTATAGTTGCAGGTGAAACAACTGAGTTAAGTGGTAGGATATAAAGATTAAGTAAGAAAGGAAAGAAAAAGCAGGTGGAAAGATGTAGAAAGAAAGAAAATTATAAAAGTTTTGAAGAGTGTCCTAGCTGTATTTTAGTGCCACTATCTGTATAGGTATAGATAAGGGGGCAGATGCAGAGGTGACACTGAGAGGAAGCTAGAAGTTAAAAAAGCTGCAGTTCCTCTTAATGGTATAGCTGAGACAGGGAGCAAGAGAATGGGGAAGAGGGTGGGTATGGTTGGGGAGGTCAACCTGGTGGGGAGCATGAGCATATCCATGTGAGTTTTAGGTGTAATTTGAAGAGTCTTTTAAATGCAACCTTTGAGTCTGCTGAGGTAATAGCAGAAGGTAGGGGATTCCAAATGTTACCTATGTAATTAGGGAAGAGAGGGCCCCCTGCTGTGTTATTGCTTTTGGTGACCTTGATTAGCTCTTTATCACTAGAGCGAAGTTGTCTACGATTAGTTTGTAGTTCTAGTAGATTGGCCAGTGTTGGAGTTTTATCTGGGAGTAGTAAAAGTTTGTGGGCAAAGGAAAGCTGATGGAAGATTAGGAGATCAGGGAAGTCTAGCCATTCAAGTTGTTTCAGGGAATGACAGTGGTGGGCTCGGTAGGGGGCACTGGTAGCAAATTTGGCAATTTAATTGTAACAAGTGTTGAGCTTGGCAGTTTCAGTTTTTGGTAGGTTGGTGAAAATGGGTGAGGCATATAATAGTGTGAAAAGGAGGTGAGTTTGAGCAATAGTTATCCTGGCAGGCTGGGTTAGAAAGGGTTTATTTTTATATAGACTGCCCAGTTTTTTGCGGATGTTTCTAATTGTTTGATTTATATGCTGATCAAATTTGAGGTTGTTATCAATGCTTACACCATGAGTGTCTGGAGAGATGATAGTGCCATCCCTGGACACAATATTAAATGGGTTGGGTATTGTGGTTTAAATAGGAACAGTTTAATCTTTTTGGTATTTAGTATTAGGTTTTTGTTAAGAAACCAGGTTTTGGTAGTTTGGAAGACTTTTTGGGAAATAGAGAGGAGTTTCTGAGGATCACTGGCTGAACAGACTAGTGTTGAGTCATCAGCATATTGAATAACAGTTGCAGCTTGACAGATGCTGTGAAAATTATTGGTAAAAATGGAGAACAGAAGGGGACCTAGAATGGACCCTTGTAGGAATCCTGTGGTGATGGGTAGCAGTGAGGATAGGTTGTTTTCCCATCAAACTGCTTGTTGTCTTCCTTGTAGATAGTTCTGAAACCAGGCTAATGCATGGCTACTAAGGCCAAGGTCAGTAAGGGATTGAACTAGTTTAACCTTATCAAAGGCCTTTGACAGGTCCAAGAATATGGCAGATGTTAGACTGCCTGTGTGTTTGTTTTGGTTGATGAGGTTTGTGAAAGAAAGTAGGGCAGTGGTGGTGCTGTGTGCAGCCAAAATCCATGCTGGGAAGGAGAGAGAAACTGGTTGTTGAGTATGTATTGTAGGACATAGTCTTATATAAATGAAAACAAACCATACTGACATATTTTTAGTTGCAAGCATTATATATCACTTATAATATATCCAGTCATTATCAATCAAACATTACAAAGCTCACTTCCTGCCTTCCCTTAAACCTCATTCCTCCTTCAAAATGGCACCCTATTGAAATATTGGCACTCAAAATGGCTAATGGGGTGGGGTGATGGCTAGAGAATGTTAAGATGTTGGAAAGATCTGATAGCAGGAAGAGGAGTTGTAAAATAAGGTTATATGATGGGCTGGTCTGAGATGAAGGGGATGAGGCTAGTCAGGTATAAATTTAGTGTAAGAGGGCTAGATAGAAAATGGGATAGAAGAACAGAATGAGTCTGAATGTATTGAGGGTAAGCTAAGTGGGGCCCACCTGTTGACATGATGCAGAGTTAGAGTGGGAAATTAAAAAAAACAATCAGTGACCTTGGTAGTGTGCAGGGTAAGTGACTGTGAATGTTATTTTGGATATTGCAAAGATGCTGAGTACTAGAGTCAGAAATATGTAGAAATGAATATGGTTTAGAAGGCACAATAATGAGGCAGAAGTTTAATAAGAGAACTGAAATATGGTTTAGTGAAAGAACAATGCTGGAATTGCAAAGCATAATAGCACCTCAGGGTAAGTAAAGGACTTAGAGTTGAAGAAAAGTATTAGACAGTGGACCAATAACAGAAAAGGGCATATATGATCAACTATGTCTGCCTGGAAGGGCAAAATTGCTGAAATTGTTTTGAATGTGGGAAATAGCAGATGGATTATAAAGCAACTGACTTGGAGAATGCCAAGTGGCTTATAAGGGGATTCTTAAAGGGACCATGTCTAATAGCCGAGTTGAAATGTACAATGAGCTAAGTCATACACTTTTTTAACATGAAGCTGTTAATATATACATTGGTAGTGAATACTTTAAGATGACAAACTATAGTGAAAGGGGGAACATATATGTCAGTATGTGCAGGCAATGCTCGCTTCTTATTTGAGAGGGAGTCCTCACTCAAATTAAGTTTGGTGGCAAGTAGGTGAGCTTTTGTAGCTTAATTCTGAATGCTAAATATAGGACTGTGGCAATCAAAATAATGCTAAAAGGGAGACTGGCTGAAATAGAAGGAAAATAAAACAATACTTTAATAAGCATACAGTGCAGAAGGATTTGATGAGAACATTAAATAGACAGGATAGGCTAATAATAGCAGGAATCCAAAAGGACTGCTAATCCCCATTCAAGCATCTGAATCACATCTGGCAATACTTAGTCAGTAATGCCAGAAGAAAGAGTTTCAAGGGCACCTGTAGGTAGGCAGGAGTTTATTCTACTTGACTTCTATCAGGGCTGTACTGTGCTATAAAGACTTTTAAATTTACAATCAGCATGAGAGAAAATATGAACAAGGTAAGTCATTTCATTCAGTGCAGAGGGACATCCTTGTTCAGGAGACCAGTGCATATTATGCAACTGAAGATTAGCCACACAGTCTAGTATCACTTGCCAGACAGTGTTAGTATCATTATAAAGTGTGATGATCCCACCACTGCCAACCAGTATGTGATGTCCCCATGCTGGAACAGTAACACTGACACTGGAGACCGACTTTCACTTAGAATACAAATGGATACACTCAGTATTTACAGATGCAGACCTCTCTGCATCAAGCATAATTTCCCTAAAGAGCACAAAGAGACCACGCTTAGTCTGGGGTCTGGATTTCTCTATCTCTCTCCCTCCAGATCCACAATAAAACTTCTCACTAGCATAGCTGTACGGTTATGTCCTCTGCCACATTATCCAAGCCAAGTCTTCCAGAACTCAGTGCTTCATGTCCCTGCTCCAAGTAGCTGACACACACACACACACACACACACACACACACACACACACACACACACACACACACACACACACACACACACACACACACTGAGATTTGATTTTTCACACAGACACAGACACACACACACACACACACACACACACACACACACACACACACCTGGGAAAGGCTGGCACAGATTTACCTGCAGTGCCCCCTTCTGTCCAGAGTATAAGGTAGTTATCACAGCCACCAGAAACTCCAAAATCAGCTACTCTAAGGCCCTTGACAAAGGGTGTCCAGTTATACTATGTAATATATTAACTAATACAAATGGTAGTAGTTGAGCAAGGCAGCTATGCTCTCTGGAGTGGCCCACACAGTGTCACCAAATAAATTTAAGTACTCTCATTAGTTAAATACTTTCTAAAATGTGCAGCCACAATAAAAGTCTTAAATATATTTAATAAATAATAAAAGAAATGAAAATGCTGAATATATATTTACAGCAAACCACAGAGTTCAAATCACAGGAAATACTGAAAATAACATTGATGGACAGACTCAGACAAATAAAGAAAAACAATATCTAAACTAAGTTTCATTATATTTTCCAGACTGAATCTAGGAGAATTACTGTTCCCTACTTACTTAATAGAGCAAGGCAGATGATGTGGTGAGTGGCTCTTCTTGTCAGGCCCAAGATAGAATACAGAATACTGAGATCAATCTCTCATTTATAACATCATCTCTTGGCTGGCTACCAGATGATATCACATCTGGCTCTTGTTCCCACACTCCCTCCTTTGAAGGTGAGACAGGAATTTAGCATAGATTTGCTACAATATGCATCTAAATGTTTATGGCAATGCCCTTGAGGCAAGAAACGATTACAGTACTGCCCCTCTTCTTTACAGAGTTTATTAAACAATGGCTTCTTCCAGACCTGACATCTCTGGTCCTTTTTATCACTGTGGGATGTCATTTTAATGGTTTAACAGCTCATTTACATTTTCTTTATTTTTCTTAAAGTAAGCTAGCTGGTTGGCCCCTGCTCTTCCAGTATTCTCGGTTACAGTATATACATTTAATCAGTTACTACCTGCATGTATATTTCCTTTCTGTCCAGCAGGAACCACTGTTGATACATTTTTCAACACTAGCAACTTTACAAGTACATTCTGATATTCAAATTCTATACAGTTCTAAAATATTTGTAACATAATCATCTGTGCAAATAAGTTTGCTATTCAAATGCCATACAGTTCCAATACATTTGTAACATAAGCATCTGTACAATTCAGTTTGATATTCAAAGGACATATCATTCTTTATAGAACTTCAGCTGGATATGCTGACACTTGCCCATATCATCACATACATCTACAAGCACACCCTTCAGCAAAGAAATAACACTTAACTATCGCCACCTTAACTGATCTGAATTTATGTAACACACTCATTTTTTATAACTAATGCATTGAAAAGATAGCAGCAGTAGCATTTATTTTTATTCATCCTTTCTTGACTGTGTTAGTCTAACTAGGCTGGACACCCAAGGTGGTATTTATATTACTTTGGGAAATTTGGCCAGAGCATTTGGGAACTCCTACTGCTTTCAGTAGGTACCGTGGGATCTTTTACTTCCATCAACTCAAGTAGATGGGACCTCAGTTTAGCATCTCATCTGAAAGGTGACTAATTCAGGAGTGCAGCATTCCCTTTATACTGCACTGCAGTGTCAGCAATTGATCTACCTAATGTGGGAATAGAACCCACAGCCTTCTATACTAAGGGCGAGTGTGCTACATGTTGCACCACTGCAGCAAATTGAATATATATAACTAGCACTTTGAAACAATGAAACAGCAGTCTGTATGTTAAGGGCTCCTTAGTAGACAAGTTCACTTGTTAAAAATAACTAGCACTTTAAAATATAGTAGCAATAGTAGATATACTATATACAGACATTTAGTGGTATGAACACACTAGAAGAGCAGTCACAAACATAAAAGTGTAGCATTTGTTACTAAGGGCAGAAAATGCACAGAAGTGCTTAATAGTGCACTCAGTTATTTGGTAACTTCTGACACTAGTGCACTTACACTTACTGCTTCTATCCTAGAATAAGTGCAGAACAGAGCTGGGTCCACAGTGTTGGCAATGTGGTGTTGTTAACACTAAAGTCAGCAAACACTTGCTTTTTCACTGACTCACTTGACAGAACTAAACCAAATGTAGTGCCACTAATGCTAACAGAAATTGCTACATTTTTTCTTTAACAAGACCACCTAGTGGCTGTTAAGTTACCAATAAGGCATTTGAATATTAAAATCAGTAAATGCATGCTGTTTCACCTATTTTGAAGACAGCCACCAAACTAATAAATATTACTAATATTAGCAGATGTTTCAGCAGTACTACTTTACTTAAAGTACATTGCAAATAGCAATTTATAAGTTGCTGTAGCAATTCAGCCTAACAATAAATGTTAGTTTCACAAGTGGAAGTTGAGGAAATAAGACACTTTAAAAATAAAGGCGGAAATAATGTTAAATACCACTGTATATCATTTGCTCATTAGAATACACTTTAAACAATAGTCACTAAGTCAGCATGGCAAAGTGCCTGCGTCAGCAAAACGACATACATTTCTGAGTACAAGTTGATAGTAGGAAACAATTCCATTGTGAAACAAATATAAACTAGGAAAACAATTATTGTGTTACTAGTGACCACAAAGGCTAGAGGATAATACTCTGTGGATTGCTAAGAGAGTGACGGTTTGAAAGATGGCACCTACAGGGAGACAAACAACCTCAGTGGATGAAGGGCATGCTGAGAAGGGGGAATGATATTAGGTGGGAACAGAAAGCTAATGCTAAAACAACCTCAGTGGGTGAAGGGCATGCTGAGAAGAGGGAATGATATTAGGTGGAAACAGAAAGCTAATGCTTTGGCCCACTTGTCAAGATGGTGCAGAGTTATAGTGGAAAAAGAAAAACAAGATGGGGCAAAGTTATAGTGGAAAAGAAGAACAATCACTGGACCTTGATAGTGCATATGGTAGATGACTGTAAATGTTATTTTGAATATTGCAAGGATGCTGAGTATAAGAATTAGAAATATGCATAAATGGTTATTGGTTTGGAATGAACAGTAGTGGGGCAGAGTAAATGTGACAAAATAACTGGAATATGGTTTAGTTAAGAATCAATGCGGGAGTCAAAATTTATGAGTGTTCTGCAGTGGAAGTAAATAATTTAGAGACCTAAATAGTATGTTTATGTTGATTACATGTAGATACATTGACAATGTCTTCTGTTGACAAGCACTTCATTTGTTTATGCATTGAAATTTAATTAATTGATCACACAAAAAGATCAACACTACATCCATTGATAGAAGAATAAAAAGTTAACTCCAAAGCACTTACAAGAAACAACTTTTAAACACTTTCCGCTATTGATCATAAAAACATATACAAACCTTTGAACATAAATAGCTGTCTTGATTTTCTTTACCAGTTTTAGTTGCTGAAACTGTTTCTGAAGTATGTAAATGGAAACTGTATTTTTTTTTATTTCTTTTGTTTTTACTAACAGTAGCTTTTTTTAATCCGGGGCCATCTTGAAAACTGTAGTAGTCATTCTTGTGACAGAAGGAACATTGTTGCAGTTTTCCAAGTATCTGTACACCATTGGTTATACCAGAGATATTTGCTGGTTGGTTCAATTGTTTCTTTTGGTTTCTTTAATTGCTGTTTATAGCTTTGCAGTCCAATGAGCTGTGTGCTCTGTGCTGCTCCACCATAGTTGTAAATAATATATCTTGGGTAGTGAGCACATTTTCCTTTTTTCCCTTAAATCAGTATTCATTCCCAGGGCAGCATTTGCCTGTGCTTATTTTCCATTGAATATTCTGATTTGCTTCTACCTGTGTGTTGCACTACCCTGAGAGTACTCCTTCAACCTCCCCCCATAGCCTCCCTTACTGTGATGGCACCCCTTGAGCTTTGCCTTAGCTTCCCTTACACTGACAGTACTCCTTGAGCCTTCCCTTAGCCTCTGTTACTCTGACAGTGCTCCATCAGCCTTCCCTTAGCTACCCCTTACTCTGACAGTACATCTTTAGCCTTCCATTTGCCTCACTTATTCTGATAGTACTCCTTCAGCCCTCCCTTTGCCTCTCTTACTCTGATAGTACTCCGTCAGTCCTCCCTTAGCCTCTCTTAATCTGATAGTACTGCTTGAGACTTCTCTTTGTCTCCCTTAATCTGATAGTACTCCTTCAGAACTCTCTTAGCTTCCCTTGCACTGATAGTACTCCTTGAGCCTTTCAATAGCCCCCTTACTCTGATAGTACTTCTTGAGTCTTTCAATAGCCTCCCTTACTCTGATTGTACCCCTTCAGCCATCCCTTAGCCTCTCTTACTATGACAGTACTCATTGAGCCATTCCTTTGCCTCCTTTACTCTGATAGTACTCCATCAGACCTCCCTTAGTCTCTCTTACTCTGATAGTATTCCATCAGACCTCCCTTAGTCTCCCTTACTCTGATAGTACTTCATCAGTCCTCCCTTAGTCTCCCTTACTCTGATAGTACTCCATCAGACTCCCTTAGTCTCCCTTACTCTGATAGTACTCCATCAGACCTCCCTTAGTCTCCCTTACTCTGATAGTACTCCATCAGACCTCCCTTAGTCTCCCTTACTCTGATAGTACTCCATCAGACCTCCCTTAGTCTCCCTTACTCTGATAGTACTCCGTCAGTCCTCCCTTAGTCTCCCTTACTCTGATAGTACTCCATCAGACTCCCTTAGTCTCCCTTACTCTGATAGTACTCCATCAGACCTCCCTTAGTCTCCCTTACTCTGATAGTACTCTATCAGACCTCCCTTAGTCTCCCTTACTCTGATAGTACTCCGTCAGCACTCCTTTAGCCTCCTTTAGCTTCCTAGTTGGGTAACACTTAAAACATGGAGAATATTGAGACCAGACAATATTTACTGGGACTAACCTTGTCAACAAAGGAAAAATAACAAAAAAATATTGCCTGAAGAAACATTTTATGCAAAGGTTTTAACTAACATTCAATAAACATTAGATATTTCGCTCTCTCATGGTTCCTATGCATTATTATCAATTGTTCTTTTTTGTTTTGGATGTGACTGGATTTAAATTCTTTAGTATTATATGCTACAGTACATGCTTTTCTGACTTTGGCATTTACATGGTAGTTAAGTTTTAAACTAATGACTACTGCAGTTTAAAGATTTCTAGCAATGGTGTCAGTTTTAAGAGACTAGCCATTTATCTTGCAACCATAATTCCTGTCCTTTAGGCCAAATTTCAGGAGGCTGCATTCAGTGGTATTAAATGCATGGTAATTACTAATGTATCACCTTCATACTGGCATCCTTCATTGGAGTAATTGTGCTATTTAGTTTGCAGCCATCAACAGACATCTTTATCTAGAATCCATTTCCTGAAGTCTGAAAATACGTGACTCTATGTATAGTAATGTCAACTTCCAATGGGATGGAAAGATAACTCCGTCAGGTCATACTGGCTTACTGCATCCTGTTGTTTAAAATGTTTTAACCACAGAACTACACACAAACTGACATTTAATTTGTCACTTGCTCCTTTACATGTAATAGCACTGAATGCCTCCTCAGGATCAAAATAACCAACAATCACTGTCAGTCTTTCATTATGTCCTTCTCGTATCTCCTTAAGGAATGCTGATGTATTCAAAAAGCAAGATCTGTGCTTAATAAATCAATACTGCAATACTGTTCACCATGTAGCAGAACTGCGAATGTAATTTGAGTCTGACAGACCTGTCACACACTTTGTGACATGTTGTTGCTATAGCCTGCTACTGTTAGACACAGGTTCTGACATTTTGATTACCATGACTGATAAGGGGTTAGTTAGCTTTTTCCGTATTCCACATATAAAATGCCATCTACAATGTCTTGTATCATTTATATTTGTAGTCATAATCTATGGCTTTCCTCTTGTCTATAACATGCTGACAAATACACATTTGCTTTTGGTGAAATTTCGACAACATTTTCCATATACTAGTTATGTCCTCCACACTTTGTTTATTGTCAGTATGTTATATTAATAATTTTCCATTTTTTCTGATTCAACTGAAGAATAAGTCACAGTTGCTTTCAGTCTTTGATATCTAGCTGAATTTGTAGTGAGATCTGGAAAATGTGATACATAAGTAGTTTCTGTACTTTATTTAGTCTAGATATGAAAGCCAAGTAATACAATGTTTTTCTACTCTATGGCCCCAATTTCAAAAGATTTGCTCTCAGTGTAAATAGTTAGCTCAGCTGGTGTGAAGGTATTTGGTACTGTTTGGAAAAAGCAATGTCAGCTTCAGATGTCCATGGAAATTCCTGGATTTACTTTTAATGATATATTAAGGGTCAAAGCCAAGAACAAAGATCTAAGCAAGATTTTATGCAGGATTATTATTGCCTTTTAAACTTATGAGGAGTATGCAACAAGGGTGTCTCCTCTGTCACTCCTTTTTTTTTTTTTTTTTTTTGCAGGATGTTTGTAGCCTTTAGTACGAGGAGTGAGATACTCCCTGATAACAGAAGGCAAACTCCTGAGACCAGTAACTGATAACTGATGCAGCACAGGGACATGCACAGATCCAGTTTTAACAGCTTGGATGTAACGTTAATTAGGAAACATGCTTAGGGTGATGAGTAATCATCCTACAGTTCTACATGTTAGTCATGTTCACTTCTTGAATTCTAATTCTGAATCTACAGATTTAAGTTTGTAGCGTCTGCATTATTTGAAGGCAGAAGTGGATTGTTAAGCCAGGCAAACAATGCAGCACCTAGGGGTAAATAGTAAGACCCCTTTTCCAAGAGTTTCTCTTGTTTGATCGACAAGTTATATTTTGTGGCAGAAGGATGAGTGCATTGATATTCTGCCAACAGCTATGTGGATGCAAATGATAAAAAGTCAAAGATGGATTTAGCCTGTATCCTGGGCACTTATATGACTGTCCATTTTCAAGAAGGGTTTTCTGTCTTGTTATGCATGCTTAGATATTTCTGGGTATCAAACAACATACTTCTTTTGAAGATCTTAATACAGCTATCAGTTTTGTTGCACATGTGCCATTTTTAGGCAGACTCTAGTTTATAAATACCCCAGTGTAGCCAACATATCAGTACCAGAATCAGATTGCATTAACGTGGCTCTCCTTAATTCTAGAAGTATAAACAATAAATTGACTCATCTTCAAGACACTCTTCCATTTGGAAAACATCCACGTCTGAGTAGTTATTGCAAAGAGAGCACTCCATCTTCACCAGACCTTTGTGCATTTCATACTTTTAGGCACAGTGGCAATTGTAGTTGAGTCTTCATACTTGTCAGTGAACATATTACCTTCAGGCAGATCCCAAGGGATTCAAAAATTGGACTTACTGAATAAAGATGAGTCAAAGCAGGATTAGTTATCAATTAATAGCTTGTTAAAGAACACCTTTGTTGTCCCCTATGACAAGATAAGATTTCTCAGTGTGTTCTAAATGATCCCAATATTAGAAATTTTTTTTTTAATTTTAGGTGACTTTAAGTACTCAATAACAAACCAGGACAAACTGGGAGAGCTATATCTCCAATGTAGGCTGGTAAATAACCCTACTAGAGGGGACAATGTTCTCAACCTGATACATACAAATATGGACACCTCTTGCATTACTCCTCTGATACCTCCTTCCACAGTAAGGTCTGACCATATACTTGTCGCTTTTTTCTTTAAACTCTTGAAGCTCTGATAGCAAACCCTGTTGCATTTAAGGATACAAACATACCAATCGTAACTTACTATGTAACAAAATATCAACATTCACTTATGACTACATCAAGTCATACCTCTCAACGTATTAGCACAAGAATTGTGGACAAACCCAAAATTAATGGGAGGACAAAGGCCCAAAAATTGGGACACTTTTCATACAGATAATAACAGGTTTTGCATTAGCATGCATTTTCCAAAGGGTTTAAAGTCTGAAATGCAAGAGTATGTCATTATTTAGTGACATCAATCCTCAATTATTTGTCAGAAAACCACAAATTTTATGAGGAACAGACCAAACATTTGAGCAAAAAATCTTGATGGGTGAGAGGTATGCGGGACCTTGCCAGACCCTAATACAGCAGAAAGATTGTCTAAGGAATTTAAAAAAAATGCAGAGGTAGCAGTGCCTACCAGAACTGGAAATTCAGAAACAAATCTCTCTGTTGATATAGCACAATAAGTAAACTATATGACAATAACAACAATAACAAAAAAAGAAACTCCTTAAATTGTTTAGTTAATCCAAAACCCATACTCTCAAGGATAATATCAAAAGCATTAAAAAAAACAGAGCACTATCAGGAGAAGCCCATGAACTTAGGCTGACCTCTAACGTTAATTATAATTATAAATCATTCTTTAGCTATGTTAAAAAAAAATTATAAAACAATATCCAACATTGCTCAGAATGTATTCTAAATGGGGCCTCCTATTGTGACTCTACTAATATTGACAATATACTTGTGAACAATTTAGTGGCAACTTCACCCCGAGCCTTCTATTTAAAGCCCCAAAATATACAAATTATTACTCCTCCATTAATCTCTAAAGGATAAGTACTGAAAATGTTAACCAAGACCAAAAATAATTTCTCCATGGGAACAGATGACCTATCTGGTTGCTTAACTAATAGGTTCGTAGGTTCATAGGTAAGTACTAGGCTATCTGCCCGAGGGCATATATAAGCCTAGCCATAATGTGTTGGCTTTCACCACCCCCTTAGATTAGTTCCATGTGCCTCTGTCCAGCAGAGCCACTGCAGTGATCCCCGGGGTAAATTTTCTGTTTCCCATCCACTCGTCAAGGTTTCTCTTGAAGAGTGTTAGTGAGGGACTCTGCCTAATGTAGATTGGAATCCTGTTCCAAAGCATGGGGAGTCTCTGGGACAGGAATCTATCCCTCCAGCAAGTCCTATTTATTATTATGGCGAGGTTTAGATCCCTAGAGCATGTGGCTCTTGGGGATTTGTTTTTTTTTAGGTGGAGCATGTCCATCAATTCTGGGTTGGACATGGCCTTGTATGTCAGGCAGAGATCATCTCTGAGTAGGCGGTATGCAACCAAGTACAGCTGGAGTTACTTCAGTCGGGCTGCATAGGGCATCTGTTTGAGGCCAATAATCCTCTTGGTGAGGTACTTCTGTGGTCTTTCCAGCTGTTGCAGGTGTCTTGTAAGGTACATCCCAAATGGGGCGTTGTACTCTATGATGGGTCTAATGAGTGATGAGTAGAGGGGAACAATAACCTCTTGTTCTAAATGCGAACCCTTTTGTGATTAGGTGGGCCACACAGAAGGATTTTCTAACCACGTTGGCAATATGATTATCAAAGGAGAGATTACTATCTACTTGGGTCCCCAGATCCCTTATTTAATTTTCTGTATTTAGGGGACTGCCACTTATGTGGTAGTTCATGGGTACTTTGTTTTTTCCCAAGGGGATAACTATGCACTTTTTGGCATTTAGCTTGAGGCCATGATTTTGACATCAGGTATCCGTCTCAGTGAGACCCTTCTGGAGGATGTCTGTATCACCCGGAGAGTCAATTATGGCCCCCAGTTTGCAGTCGTCTGTGAACTTGGTCAGCCATAGTCCTCCTGTGCTAGCTTGTACCTCTGATAAGTATATACTGAACAGGAGGGGTCCCAGGACTGAGCCCTGGGAGACGCCACTTGTAACTGGTTTAGAGTCGGACCTAAAGCCTGCAACTCTTACTGTGTGGGTTCTATCTGTGAGCCAGTTGGCAACCCATCTCGTGACATAGGGGTTTATGTTCAGGCTGGTGAGCTTGTCTACAATACCAGAATGGGGAATGGTGTTGAAAGCCTTTGCAAGGTCTAGGTAAGCTGTGTGGACCGCCTTTTCCTAGTCTAAAGCCTTGGTAACTGTCTCAAAGAAGTCCACCAGGTTTAGGAGGCATGATCTGCCCTTAACAAAGCCAAACTGGGTAGGGTCCAATGTTTGGAGGTTCCCAATGTCTCTGTTAATGAGTTCCATGATGATGTGCTCCATAGCCTTGCAGACCAGGCTAGTCAGACTTATAGGACAATAGTTCCCAGGGTCCGTTGTGGCTCTACCTTTGTGGAATGGGATAACTGTTGCTGTGCGTCACTCTATGGGCATGTAGCCTGTAGAGAGGCTGAGTTTGAACAGTGTGTTTAGGTGAGGGGTTAGTTCATTTTGGAGTTTATGTAAGACACAGCCCGGGACACCATCCGGTCCCACTGAAGTTGTGTTTTTGGCTTTGGATAGGGCTCTTTTAACCTGTGTGTCAGTGATTGCTGGGGCTCTACATTCTTCTGTTATGGTTATAGGCCCTTTAGGGGGTGAGAGGGGGGTGAAGTATGCACTAAACCTGTCTGCCAGAGTGTTGGCAATATCAGTCGGTTCAGTGTATTTTGTGCCATTTTGCACTAACTCAGAGCAGATTTGACAGTTTCCACTTAGGTTCTTGACATAGCTAAAGAATGCTTTGTGGTTATCTTTGGAGTCCTTGGCAATTTTTCTTTCGAAGCCATCCTTGGATGATTTTATGAGGGATTGTAGTTTCTTGCTGATACTGATCAGGGATGTCTTTCCTTCTTGGGTTTTTACTCTTTTCTGTACTAGTTTCCTCCTTCTATTGCATAGCTTGTTTATGGCAAGGGTCCACCAGACTGGTTTCCTTTTCTTGGAGGAGTGATTCTTGGTTTTGCTTGTGATAGCACGATCCATGCATTCTTGCAGGTGCTCATAAAGTGCCTTTGTAAGGGATTCAGCAGCTTGGACAGCATTGTCCTTTAGCATGGGGGCTGTGAACCTTTCCACCTCGGTCTTAAGTAATGTGAAGTTTGCTTTTGAAAAGTTTTTCATGGTGGTTTCCTTGATTGGGGGTGGGGGCGGAATGTGGATATCCAGAGTGATTAGTCTATGGTCTGATCTAACCAGCGAGGGGTTGACCTCTGGTGTAGAACACTGGTCCCCCATGTTGGTGATGACCATGTCCAGTATGTCACCTCTGGTGGGGGTGTTGACCAGTTGATCCAAGGCGTTCGAATTTATAAATTCTAGGAAGCATTGGGCAAGAGAGTTAGTACTTGAATAGCTCTCCCAGTTAATGTTTGGGTAACTGAAATCACCCAATATTAGGGCATTTGATAGGACCTTCATATTTTTCAGTGTCTCCAGAAATGCAGAATGGGGGTCCTGGGTCATGGTGGGTGATCTGTAGCAAGCTACAATTTGAATTGCAGTTTTTCCTGTTGTTAGTTGCACATGGATGATCTCTGAGGCATTGTGCTGCACCACTAACCTGGAGATGTGGGTATCCTTGAAGAATATGGATACACCCCCGCCTTTTGTGTTTCAGTCCAGGTTCCATGGCCGAAAAGTATGGTATTAGTTATAGCCTGGTAGTGCTGGGGTGCTCTCTGGATCATTAAACCAGGTTTCTGTTACTGCACAGATATCAATGTTCTCCATACTGAGGAGTGCCTCAAGTGCATGCATTTTGAGGTTTAGACTTCTGACGTTGAGTAGCATTACCCTTAGTTTTTGGTTACTTATGTTATTTACAGTGGTGGGTTTGTCTTTTGAGCCTTGCCTAAAAAAGGCACTATGGGAGTGTCAAAAGCCTTGGCCAGTATTCAAAAGCCTAAGGGTGACAGGTGCAAGCTATCTCTTGCTAAGCAATGTGGCTTGTCAAGCATGTCATCCCAGACAGACAGATACTGGATCCCCTTTGAATGACACCAGAAACTTAGCCAATTATTGAAATTGATATTTTTTTCTTTATACTGTGGCATCATTCTTGGTGAGGGCAGGAAGCTACTCAGGGTCAGGGTCATACTGGCTTAGGCTATGTGATAAGAGAGCTCTTCCATGTCTCTTTTCATGTAGTCCAGGGAGGTACGTCTCAGATCATTCATAAGAACATGGACATTGACAGAGTCGTATTTGTACTTGTTCTTGAGCGACCTGAGTGCTTGTGTTATGTGGCGGATCCTGGCACCTGACAGGCAGCTAACTGTAACCTTCTCCTTGTCCAGCCTAGTTAGTGGGACATCAGTGTGCCTGACTATAGAGTCACCTATTACTAGTGTGTTGGGTATGTTATTTTGCCTTAAGGGCTATGATTGCATGGCACACTGATTATGTGAAGTATGTGTTTCATGGTTTGTGATGGGGTGTGGAGGTTGCTTGGGTGTCTGCTTTGGAGGTCTCTGTTGCTTTTGCAGATTTTTATTTAGAGCCTCCGAGTATGTTTTCGTGTATTTATGTGTGTTATTTGCCAGTGTTGGTTTAGTAGGTCTATGTGAGACTGGTGGTGTGTTGCAAGTATTTTCCTTCTCCTCTTGACTGTCAGCTCCAGTCTTCAGTTTTGAGAGCTTTGTCTCCAGTTTGGCTGTATAATTGCATCTCTCACATATATTAGTGTTTGGTGGTAGGAGGAGAGGGTTGTCTGTGTACATGAGGCAGTTGTAACATTGACTCAAAATGCCCAGATTCACCAGTTGGACTGGAAAGTACACCTGAAACTGCCCTTTGGACATGCTTGAATAGGTAAAGTGAGCTGTTTTACTGAATGGCTGGTAGGGACGACTAGAGAGCCTTGCCCTTCTGGACAGTATAGGAGGTCTAGTGCTATGGTTAATTAATGCTTGCTATGAGTTTTGAGCAAGTGCTGGGCTGTGAAATGAATGGTTTGAGTGCTTAAGTTGAAAGTTTGTCTAGTTCCAAGGGAACTATTGAAGAGTAGACTTCATGGAGCCTGGCGAGCAAAACCGCGCAAATGCGGTTTTTATAGCAGGACATGAAAGAGATAGAAATTAGCCCAACATGGCCAATAAACTACTAACGTCTGGGATGAAACCACTCCTCCAGGGACAGATGGGCTGCTCAAAGCTCTCCTCTCTCACAGGTGAACAGAGAAACTTCCTTCTATCCAAGTAAGGTATGGGCAACACAAAAACTTGTAACATAGCCCTGAATTCAGCAATAACCTGAAAACTGGACTATACTAGTTCAGAAACCATGCCTTTGTAGAAACACTCCTCAAACTGTTTATCTTAAGTTCAGCTACTGGTTTTGGCCCTATTGAATGAGTGCCACATAACTGTGGTAATACTTCTCCATAAAGGTAGCCTTACCATCAACCTGGGAAATTACAGTTCAGCCTTACAAGTCTCATCTGCACAGCCATGTAATGTAATGTATTATAACTGACCTTATACACTGTCATATCAGAAATCCTGTTAAATTTGAGACCTAAACATTTGGTTTTCTGAAGTGTAGACCCTTTCTATTTAATCTGATAAATTTCTTTAAAAGGATTATGGTGGCTATAGATGGTGGCCATGCAGTGCATGGAGCATATCATGACCTAGCTAATGTCTTTGACTCTGTTCCCCAAGCTGGCATCATAAAAAAGCTAAATGCTTTAAAAATTGATCCATATATGGCAAGATAGATAGTAAACTGGTTGAAAGATAGAGCCCACACACTGCTATTTGCAGCTGCTTCATCAGAATGTATGAAGATGTCCAGAGGTATCCGTCAGGGTTGGGACCTCTCCTTTTTGGTATCTACTTCTCAGATATCCAGAAAAAGAAACAAGAATTTTAGTTAACTATGTTTGGAGTCTGCTGCAAACTGAAGGTTGTTGTTAAATGATCCTATGACACCTAAACTCTTTAGAATGAACTTGCCCTAGTAAACCCTTAGTGCACTAAAATGGGCTCAAACTAAATGCTAAAAAGTATTGTATTACCTTTGGTATATAGCACCTGTTCTTATCATACTGCCAGTACTATGCACTTCTACAAAATAAAAATGTTGCCAGGGATTTAGGTACCTAGGTTGATAGCAGCCTTTCTCTTGACCATCATTTAACAATGGCCGCCATAAAATCCTTTTATTTATTCCAACAAATTGCCTCAGAAATATCATCAAGGTCTAAAGAGGTAATTAATCAGGTCAATTATTGAATACTTTGCCTTGTTTGGGATGTATCTCACTAAATGTTTCAAACAATTAGAATTCTATACCTGAGAGGTTCCTAACCAAAAAGATTACAAGCCTATAGTCTGTGAGCTAGCAGGAGAGGCAGGAAGTTTTATCCATTTATTCAGTGCCTTAACAACATTTAAGGGGAGATCTCTACCTTGCTTACTGTGCCATTAAAAACTCAATTGTCCTGGACATCCTTTTGCTCCACAAGTCCAATATTTCTACCAGTAGTAGAACTAGGGAACTAAATTTTCAGCAACCAATAAATAAAACACAATGAAGGTATATATTTATAACTCACAATCTTGCAAAAATCTGGAATAAACTTTATCTGCATGTTAAATAATACAATTCCCTATCTTCCTTTAAACGTAAACTAGACGACTGGCTGGGTATCTTCAAATTTACTCCTGGATTGACCGGAGTAGCATTCCTGAAGAAAGGAGGTGCTGCCTGAGGGAGGATACTAGCAAGGTAAAAATGGTCATGAGGCTCGGTGGCCTTGGCATATCTATAAATCAATGACCTAATGAGCAAATTACATTCATTATACTTCAATATAGAAATGTTTAAGATGCATTGTGCTGAATCTACAGCTCCTCCTTCCTCTCCAGTTTATCTATGTTTCCTAATAACAGTAAAATCCCAACATTACTTTATTTTTACTTACTAACAATATCTACGTTAAGCATACTGTGCCATTCTTTTCCACTTACCCTTACTCTGTTCGTAAATCATATAGCTTACCCTACACTCTGTAGGTAAGTACTCATTTCAAGTATACCATCCTAATACAGTAAATGTAGAACATGCTGTGACTTCATGATATTGTTTATCTACCTAATAACATGCTAATGTAATTATCTTCTTACACTGAGATCTTGTGTAAAAAGTTGAAAACTGCATACCTATGTCACCATTGTGAGCCTCTCTTTCCTAAGATGTCTAAGCACCTATTTAATTGCATTATGTTACTGCAAGCATTGTAAATGTTATTGGAAATTTGTATACATATTTCACATTTCTACCCATGTACCTTGAAGAGCTTTCTTTCATTAATCTCTACAGAAAAAGGGCTCTTGCCCAGTTGGCTTATCACAGCTAACAAAAGAAATAAAATACATTTGTAGCATAGGGTGCCGACTCAGACTTCGCTCACTGTCATGTCTCCTTTTCTTTTAACTCTCAGTACAGTAAAATTTATGGTTTTTAGAAGTTTGGCTATTATCAGGTAGAACAAAACAGCTCCAGAAGGATTTAGATATCAGTTGAAGAAACTAAGGATAAGAATTTTGTAGATGGGCATATTTAAGACAGAGTTTATGTGTAGTGCAAACATAAATAAATGTATAGCACAGTACATGCAGTATGGTCTGAATAGGTAAACAACATTTCACATTAAGGTTTATCCAAATGAGTCATTTTCAGCAAGTTGAAATAGAAATTAATCTGTTTGAACCAGATCATTATTATCTGGATAAAATTTAATACAATGCATTCTCAAAATATTTCTGGGTAAGATTCAAAGTGACCAAAATAACGATGTTGAAATAAATAATTAATCATATATGCAGTTTTTCAGGTGTGATGACATGCAATCACATTTAATGGCAAAACATATAATCTAGATTTAATGAAATAAAGGCAATAACATGAAAGGAAATTACGTATGAAAATAATAAGCCTCAGTGATAAAAGTAGCACGTTACTGTGCAATGAAGAAGGCTAACATGAGCTCAGGCTTTTTGCTGCCTTCCCATAAGAAATATGGCTCACAGAAAATGCTAAGATTTCAAATAAGTGATTTTTGTTTTTGTTTTGTGGAGCAGAGACCCTTGCAAACCATGTGCTGGGAACTATATGTCTCTTACTCTGTTTACCTAGTACAGGCCGAGTCTATCATAACTTAAAGAAATTAATTATTGCAGAAGTCTACATTGAAAATACACTTTTTCCTGAAATCAGCATTTTTTGACCAAGAGGGTCTGATGTCAAACTATTGTACAGCTGTCATGCAAAAAAATCACATGGTAATGATTTCATTTGTTTTCCTCAGTATCTTGTTAAATTCATTAATTCTGTTTCTCTCTTTTGTTAGATGGTAGGTCATTCTGATAGATCTACCAACTCATGTTTACTCTGAATCCTTTTATATCTTTGGGATAGGGCTACTTGAATATTACTTGACTGGTAATAAGTGCATAGAGACAGAACTGTAGGGAGATGTAGCATGCTTGATTATGAGGACTCAACTAGATGCTCTATTTGTATTGTTTAAGAAAGTTTCTTCTACATGTAGTTTCTCCACTAGACATTAATATGGTCTCACTTATTTACTGCATTATGCAACAAAGTCCATTCAATTGGGACTTCATGGTAAGAGACATAATAAATAACACACACAGATTGTGGATGTAGTCAAACCTACATGAAGTCTATATTTCATGTTTCTAGAAGTAAAGGTGTACCACATTGCATTAATATCTCTGTAGTAAGTGCATTAGCGCTAAAGCTGCATATCTGTTTATAACAGGGACCAGAAAATCAAACCATGCTGTTGGAATGTATGTTTTTTTAACCTATTGTGAGATTTGGTAATTTTAGGGAGGTGAGTAATGGTTTAAACAAATTCCAAATGATCTGTTTGACTGGCTGGGTTTGCTCTAATGGGTCTCAAGAGATCTGCATTTTGATGGACAAAACTATTTCCGCGGACATGGGCATAACACATTCCTAGTAGTATGTACATGGTATGTTACCTCCTTCTCTTTTTTCAAAATAAGAGAACATGGATCATCCATCACCACTAGCAGGAACTGTCCCAAAACTGAGTAGTCCTACAACCCTATCCCCAGTAAGGGAGAGTAGTTATAGGGTGCACTGCCCTTCACTACCCCTGGCTGTCCCTTCCAATAGTCTGGATTAATATTTAAACCTGAGCTACCAGTGCCACAGTCAGAAAATCCCCACATATACCACCTATATTTATGCAGAAAATGTTGGAAGTACTATATAGAATGACAGTTTCATCAATTCACAAATTATTGAGTAGAACTAAGAACAATACTGCTATTCTTAATCGCATGATATAAGTACTAATATGGGATGGAATAGAATGACCAGATAACTTATTCTGTCATCTTCATTTATGATTATTCTTTAATGGTACTTTATTTAATTTCTGCTTTTTATGTGATAATAAAGTGAATTTACCATTCATGACTATGATATTGATATGGCAATCATAGTGCTACATGTAGTTATGATTTAGTGTTGTGAGGGGGGGGGGGTCCACTGTGATCTGCATAATAGTTTACAACTATTTCTTCCCAATTTTTATATCATAATGGATTCCATAAAATCCTTCCTAAATTATTTCACACTTGTAACAGTTTCAAAAACAAAAAGCAAAACCTCTTTTCTCTACTGATTTTCATAAATTTGTACAAGTCAAAGAAAAACTGTACTGATTCTATGAATAATTTACCCTAAAAGTAAGAACAGCCACAATGCTTACATCAACCCTTATTTGCAATACTATTTTCAAAAGCAGATTACCTTGTCTGCATAGCTTTGAAATGCTATAATGAAGTCATAGGCATCTGTAGGTTTCCTGATTTGCACTGCATGCATAACTAAGCCAAACTTGTCCACATTATTTTGCGTTACGTACAGAATGGCTACATCAGCCAGCTGAGTTATGGTGAAATCATCTAGCACCAACATCTGTAAAACAGAATGAAAGGAAATGAAATGTTACAAGAAACTGTAAAAACCCAAAGAACTGAGTTCATAACACTGGAACATGCCCTTGGAAACTTCAACACTTACACAGACAACATTTTGTTCAATGTAATGTCAAGTTTACCAAAAATGCACAAAGGGACTATTATAGGTAATATAAATACCTGTACAAATTGAAAAGTACCAATTATTTATGATGGTGGAGTGTAGACAAGTAAAATAAATGTTGTGGTTTAGTAGTTTGATTTCGATAAATCTTCATTCACAACAGTCTACATTTATCAGGTAAAGCAGTGAGTGTTTGATTAAAATGGTTACTACTATGTTAGCATAGGTTATGTGTTTGATGATTTACAATGCTTAGGTAAAATAGGTAAAATGATTCAAGACAAAATACAGAATGCACCACTTCTTTGAGCTGGGTGATTAGGAGTATGCAAACTGACAACTTTATTAGTAGTGAAATAAAACACAGAGCCACACTGGACTGTGACCAACAGCTTTACTGATGTTACCTCCTGGTACCTCGACTCATGCCTTCAAGGGATAATTGAAAATCATAATCACAGCATATTTATACAAAGGTTAATCACCACACAGTTACATAATTAAACCATTTAAAGTGCCAGTGCAATGGTTAAACAGCACAAAATAAATACAAACTGCTCACCAAGTTTCCCTAAAAACTAAACAGTGATGTTAAATTCTAAATTTAACCCAGAAGGATGCAACATATCAACATTTATAATAAACTTTGTTTCCATAGACAACGGTTTATGTTGAAAATTGTCCCCAACATTGGAAACAGGTTTGACTAACATACTAAAAAACAAAGAAGTATCTGAACCACCATGAATGGTTTGAAAATGGGAGGCCACAGGACTTTCCAACCGATTATGCCTGATATCACCCAAATGTTCCATAATACATTTTTTAACCACTCTTTTTATTTGACCCACATACCACTTGGTTGGTATACACCCACACCCAAGAATATATACCATGCCACACAAACAATTAAAATTGTTTGCTGCATTATAAACCGTATTATTCATTTTCATACCATTGAGATTCCTAACTCTGTTACAAACCCTACATTTTCCACAAGGGAAACATCCTACTGGGCCACTGTGTGTGGATGACTTCTTCTTATTCAGTAGTTCCTTCAGATTAAGGAACCTACTATAAGAAAAAACAACCCTGTCAGTAAATACTCCACTGGTATTTTCCCCTTGTGAAATTATAGGCCAAAACCTGTCTACCAACCATTTCAATGTTTCTGATATCTAGATTAAAATTTGTCACAGGAATGGTTGAAGAAAGGTGAACTGAAACCAAAAGATAAAAGGTTATTAATGGTAGCCCAGGATAGTGGACTATATGCACTTTAGTTTAAAAGTCCATTGAAATTGTGGGAGAAGCAGAGCAAATGCAGGTTCTGTACAAAAGAAATAGAAACAGTAGCACATAGTGTTGCTGGATGTGATATCATGGTAGAGAGCCTGTATACTGAAAGGTACAATAATGTGGCAAGGCAAGTAGCTGAGGACCACTGAAAACATGAACCACAAAGCATTATAGAGAATGATGAAGTATATATCACATGGGATGACCCATTACCAGCAGTTCAAAAAACAGATATAGTAGGCCATGAAAAAATGACAAAAGTAGCATTGATCACTGAAGTTGATGCATCCAGTGATTACACTGTCTTACATTCAGAGAGAGATACAAAGTCATAAAATATCATTATTTGCAAGCAGAAATGAGAGCAATGTGGAAGAATGATACCTAGACAGTTCTAATAGTAGTAGGAACAACAGACCTAATAAAAAGGAATTTACAGTTGTACTTAAATATGCTACCAATACATGTAACCCCCATATGAATTACAGAAGGAGGCAATTCTAGGCACATTGCACACTTGGCTATCATCAAAGAATGAAACAATACTAATTTCATGAACACTGATAATTCCCTAACTTAGGAATAGGGTCCATTCCCATCATGGTATTAGAAATCCAAAGACCTGGAGAAATTATACAGAGAGAATCCTAAATCATTAAATAAGTATCTTTTCAACATAAATGTCACACTTCATTTCAACATGCTCATATTAATTCATAGCAAACCATATTTATAGTAATTCCAAACCGAAAAAAGGACCAAGTAGTATCTTGTTCTTCTGTTGACTAAACATTTTTTATTCCAAAGTAAAAAATCTCTTAGCGCCTCGGACACAATCAGCCTTTACAGAGTAAATGTAAAGGCTGATTGTGGCCGAGGCGCTAAGAGATTTTTACTTTGGAATAAAAAATGTTTAGTCAACAGAAGAACAAGATACTACTGGTCCTTTTTTTTGGTTTGTGGTATAAGGAACTGTTTTTGTGGTTTTATAACATATTTATAGTAATGTTATTCACTTCTAAACAATCCACTTTTCTAGCAGCTATTCTGAAAAATCTAATTTTATTACAATGCAAAAAAAAAAAAAAACAAAAACATGAATGGTTTTGTAGCTTTGCATCCTTGTATATTTTCAGTTTAATTAGTAACTTTTTTGTTATACAAAAGTCATGACTTCTAGCTTTATCTTTACTACTTTGCATTCATTCTTTTATAGTTTTTACTATTGATGATCCTAATGATTTCTAACATGGAATCATAGGTTATTGTCATAATATTTAAAAATGATTCTTTCCTTTCATTATGCACATATCCTAGGATTTATAACGATCCCTTCCACCTGTACAGAGTGTCCAGTGTGTGCTGGTCAGCTAGTATGATAGGGAACATCTCCAACTGAGAGATTGAAAAACCTCATTAGCAGCTCATTATCCTATTTGTGAGGTGAATGCAGTGCAGTCAGACCTGACAATGCTAGTGTTCTCCCCACCAGCCCATGCACCTTGGTAGCATAGGCAATCCCCCAGACATGCATACATGTACAGAGATATAGACACAGACACAAGCACATAATTCCAAACACCAACATACAGTCCCCACACATTTACTCACACTCATGGAAATGCCCACACACTGATATACATGCTTCAGCATACACACACAAATACACCCAGACCAACAGACAAACACACCCACACACACACACACACACACACACACACACACACACACACACACACACACACACACACACACACACACACACACACACACACACACACACACACACACACACACACACACACACACACACACACACACACACACACACACACACACACACAAAACTGCCATGTCTATGCTGTACATGACATAACTATTCCCATAACAGTGAACGAATGAACTCAGCAGAGTGAGTCTCTGAATTGCTACGCCCATCAGGACCCATCACCATTTCCAGAGAGCACATAACTAATTAGTATTAGACATTCCCAGGATTGCCACATTAGCATGTGACTTCTCCAGCAAGAAGGCTATCCACACTACAGTTCGTAACAGGTGAAGCCCACAGTGAGCAGTCTCTGATTTGTAAAGGTTTAACATGGTGCATAAAACTTTGAGTTAAGGCTTATGCATCCTGGTATAATATTGCATGCAACAGTGCTTATTTCCCTTTTTTAGGCTTAGACAATTAATACAGTAATGTTCCATCTATCAAATCTCATTTCCCTTTTTGAAGGTTAGTTAATAAATAATACAAATGGTAAGAACCCCATGGATTAATTGGATTTGTTTTCATCCCTAAATCCCAATCTTCCTTATCACCATTGTAAATACTCCTCCACCTTTATCAGGTTAAGATAGAAACACCATGCAACTGAAAAAATATTTATTGCGTAAATTAAAAAATATATTGTTAACTATCCCTACCAGTTAATCATAAACATTTCTTACCCTGTGACAGTGACAACATTTTTCCTTTAGGTATTCCTTTCATTCTTTCTGTAGTTCTTATTCATTATTCTTATTCTTGGTTGTTTTACCATGAAGAATTCCCTAATTTTATACATTTCTTTTCCCTTTTCCTTAAATTAAACATGTTCAGAACTTATTTCTTCTTAAAAAAACTTTAATTTATCTTTATTAATTTCAGTTTCAGAAACTTCTAATTTGGTGTTCACTCTGTCTAGAAGATATGGAATGAAACCAATATCCAAAACAAGAATTTATAAATCATAGATAGTTACTAGGCATGCAATCTAGAAGATCATTTAGGAGTCTAGACTTATTTTTGAATTGCCCCAGAGCACTATCGGGTTAAGTCCCAAAGGAGGAATATAGAGGCTGGGTGAATCAAACACTTGACTATATTGGACTGGACTTTAGGTATCCCTCTCTTTTCTGGGGGCCTGAGATTGACTGTACAACATTTGGGGTAACTCACTGGAAGATGTGTTTTACATAGTAGAAAGGCCATGACTCTAGTGTACAAAACAATGATTCCTTACAAAGACATTGATATGCTATTTGCTTTAGTTGCTATTTTCCTAGCATAAGTATGACATCGTAGACATTATATATGTTATTTCATGTATCACAAGCTGTTACATGCACATTTGAACATATTATTGATGGGGTAAGCAATATTCATTGGAGTTTATCTGGTTAAAACCGGGAAAGGGAGCAGTTTAAATATAAAACTGTCATCTTTGTTTAGAATGATAATTTTGTTTATGTTGCATACCTATGTCAAAAGTCAAGTAAGCTGCATTGAACAGTACAAAAACTATACAATAGATTACTCAGAATTAACAAGAGCAACAGGGATGTCATCCACACACAGGACAGTATTGTTTGTTGCACACTTGAACTACTTTAGGATGATTTAAACTTGGATTTACTTGACCTACTGTAATGGTGTTCAACTTAAAATTATAGAAGAAATGAGCTAGGACATTTCCAAAAATCACTAATCATCAAATTGTCAGATATCAGACACACAGTACAGCAGCAGTTTTCTGCACAAACTATTAATGGCCCTGTCCCATGTGTGGATCTGTACCCTCCCTTGCATTATGATGGCTGTAAGATCCCTGCACTAAACACAATTATATTTTTCCTTAGAGCAGCAGCCTTAGTGGGAAGGAGTCTGCTTTTTGGGAAATAATGGTTTCTCCATTTTCTATCCACTTTGCAAAATATGTACCCAGGCACTACATTTAAAGTAAACTGTCCTACCTTACGAGGGATATCTAGAAACTGCTTTGGCAACTGGAATATCTCTGTCATATCCTACAAAAATGGCTACTGTAGCCTGTCAGAAGGCTGACATATGTCAAGAATAACAGCTATGAGCGTGAAGGAGAAGACCCATTTTTGGGTCAATATAGCTCGGTGGATGATCTCAAAGGCCTGCTTGTCAGGAATGAACTAAACATGAGGCAAGAATAAATGTGTTATAATAATCTGTTGATGTGCCCCCAAAAGCCCCATAAGAAATATATAGAAAATAAAAAATAAAAATGAAAAAAATAAACTAGTAATTAAGGTAACGGAATGAAGAAAGGGAAAACTGCCCCAAAGCTTTATTCAACACTGAGCACAGCACAATCTCATACATTAAGTGCTTTTGTCCCTTCTAACTTTAATAACAGGACTTCATCAGAGTGTATATTTGTCAGAAAGAGCACTTCCTTACATGCCAAAAAGCAGGCTATGAGGTTCATTGTCAAGGATCTTCCTCGTTAGCATAACAGCCTTCCTGCTATGGTCTTTATATAATACTTACCTCTATGTTCTCCAAGTCTCTAGCAGAGACGTTTTCATTGGATAATGCCCTTGGAGACATTATAGTACTCCCTCAGTCTTTATCCCTGCGAGAAGAAGTTGCAATAAAGCAAGAAAGATCTTGCATTCTTCCTTCATTCACTATGTTTGACCCTCTAGCGCTAGGGTCATTAAACAGTCTCAGAGGTCATTCATGATAAAGCTAGATGCCATTTGCCTGAGATAATGGTCCAGTCAGATAATTGGGGATTCAATATTTACACAAAACCTGCAGGCCTTGAATTTATAGCCCAAGACATGAAAACTGACTCCTGTTAGTTAAACATTTTGAGGAATTAAATGAAAATGCATCTCTTCTGGATATTTTGGTTAAAGGGAACAGAATCAAAATATTTATTTCTGTGTACAAAGCATAGCTAAACAGCAGCTTTAATTTAACTCTTCTAAAGTATCCCTTACTAAGTTTTATTGACATTTGTTCATGTTTTATTGCCGATCCTTCATCAGTTCCCAAGTATTTATACACTCCCTCTTGCTCAAATTCTTTTATATTACATTCTTGTCCCAAACTGATGTTTTCCTGGTGCTGCAGTTTTCCTGCTTTAAAGGTTGCTTTTGCACATTTATAAAGACCAAATGACATTCTAAAATCATCTGAAAAAGTTTTGACAGCCTGCAGCTGTGCTTTCAGTTCCTCATCTGATGAGCTAAACAGTTTTAAATCATCAGCAAAGAGAAGATGAGAAGTCATTAGACTTTGTTGCTTTCTAGGAGGCAAATTGTAGCCATGGCCTAAGCTGTTAAGTAAACAGCTTAATGGGTTAAGGGCAAGGTATTACAGCAACAGTGACAGAGAGTCACCCTGGAATATCCCCCTTTGAATTTTTATCCCTGGGATAATAATCTGTCCTTTATCATGGCTTAATTGCAAAGTGGTCTGTCATTGTTTCATGGTTACTGTAATGTAGTCAATCAGTGTAGGGTGTATCTTATACATTTTTAAGCACTCTTTTATCCATGAATATGGGATACTATCAAATGCTTTTTTGTAGAAATCTATACCATACTTAGATTCTTCCCCTTTTTGCAGTTCTCCACTATAACTTTACTTAACAAATGATCCTTTGTTCCATATTACTTTCTTTTATTGCCCTTTTGTTATACTGCCATAAATGAGTTTTCTTCTAAATGACTATATACTCTGTCGGCGTCAATTCCAGTTTATAGTTTATACATCATCGGAAGGCAAGTTGGTCTATAATTTTTAGGGTAGCTTGCAGGTTCACTCTTAAGTAAGAGCATTGTTTTGCCTGTTGTTAGCCAGTGTGGTGTCTGTTCAGGGTGCGCATATCAATACTTCTTATTCATAACTAAATCCTCGTGCAAAAATGTCAATATTTTTAATCAACTTTTAACTTTACTTTTAATCAAAAACCAAAGCCAGGTTCCATATTTCAATTCAAAGTTGTATTTTTTATATCACTGAATGGTCTGTGTTTTTAAGTGATGGGTTGGTGTATGTTTATTTGATGTATGTCACTTTAAAATTTTTGGCGCAATTTTCAAAAGGTTATATAAGGGGACTTAATTTATTTTTAACCAGTTTCTGAAGTTCAATGGTGGTGAACGAAAGGGCTACGACTTCTGGTTTTAAGACATTAAAAAGGTTTGGATTTACTCTTGCAGCTTTCATTTTGCACTTTTAACCAAATGTTAGGTACTGCATCTGGGCCTGGGGTTTTACAGTTAGAGGCTTTTCTTAACTTTGCTTCAATCTCTCTGGCTGTTACTTCATCCCATTTCATATCCTGTACCTTTAACCGTCTTATTTTTTCTTTTACTTCTTCTATCCATTTAGCATATTTGCTGTGTTCCACAGGATCTTCATAGATATTTCTCCAAAATGTATGTACTTCCACTTTTTTTGGCGGTCTTTCAATTCCTTTTACCTTATTCCCCAATTCTCTATAAATCTTTTTTGGGTCATCAATAAACTGCTTATTTTGTATTTTGTACTATTTGTATATCTTTTAAGTTTTTCCACCTGTGGTGAAATTTTTGGTTTGTTATTTGGAATAGTGCATGTTAGATCCTGGTCTGTTCTAATACTGTGCATTGCTTTAATCACATCTATTTTTCCTAGTATTTTTGTCGATCTATTCCCTCTTCTATATTCTTCTAACAGTGACACTTCTTGTCTTAATTGCTTTAGAGTTTTCTCTATTCGATACTTCCATGATGGTATTCAATTTCTCCCCTTCCTTTCTCTCACTACCTTGTGTTACTGTGGTAGAACTTTATCAGTTATTAATTTAGCTGCACAGTAATATATTCTGTTTACTTCTTTTATATCACATGGGTCTCTATGAACAGTCCTAATTACTGTGTTCATTTGTTTTATCAGACGTCTTACTTTTTGGGTTTTATTGACCTTCTGCAGTCTATTTCTCTCATTGATCTTAATATATCTATCTGGGTCTAGGACTATTCACTGAAAGCATATTTCACTGAAAGTCAAATGACTGTGCACAAATCACTGAAAACACAATTCACTGAAAACACAATTCACTGAAACACATTTCACTGAAAGTTATATATGGACCCCCCCCCCCACACACACACACACCCTTACTATATATTCTAACTCCAGGGTCGCACTACAGTGGGGAAAAGGCCATATATAACTTTCAGTGAAATGTGTTTCAGTGAATTGTGTTTTCAATGAATTGAGCTTTCAGTGAATTCTGCACAGTCAAATGTGTTTCAGTGAAATGTGCTTTCAATGAATAGTCCTAGACCCATCTATCCATGTCCATTAAATCAAGCAACTCTTCTCTTAACTCATTTTCTTCCATACTGAGGGCACATCCCTTGTTTTCCGTTTCCTGCAGACATTCTATAGAAAGTTCTATCGCATCTTCCTGTGGCACATTCTCTTCAATTTCATCCTGTGTCATCCGTTGCTCTGTCATATGGGAACTCACTGGCCTATCACTCGTCAACATTGACTGCATCACAGTTTCCACAGTTTCCTGTTCCTTTCCTTGCTGTCTAGCTTCAAGTGAATGTTTATACTGGTTTCCTGTGGAAGGCTCCAAAATATCTTGATATGGCACCTGACCAATTGCTTCCTGTTCCACTGGTTTCCCCCTTAATTTGGATATCCATTGCTTTATTCTGTTGTGGTGCTTTCTGTATTGGATTTTCTACACTGAATCCTTCTCTTTGCAGGTACTCCATAACTTCACTTTCTATTTCTTTGACTTCTCCTTTACTAATCTCTTTTTCTACTTTTATCTTAGTCTTCTTATTTTTTGTATTGTAATGTTTTCCATATCCGGATTCCTTTGCCTATATTTTTCTTCAAATATCTTTGGTGCTGCTCTTTTTGTATTGGTTACTTTTGCCTTCTCCTTTGCATAAATATTACACCATATTAAATCTCTTTTCCTTTCCCCTGTCCATATTTTTTCTTCACATGTCTCCTGATCTTCTTGCTTTTCCTTATTCTGGGGATTCACTCCATCATGCTGTGATGTAGTCTGTGTTAGACCTTTTACATTAAATCCTTCACTTTGCAGGCACTCAATAACTTCAACTTGTATTTCTTTAACTTCTGCTTTACTAATCTTCTTTTCCACATTCCATCTTTGTGATATTAATTTTTTTTATTGTGAAAGTTTCCATATCTGGATGCCTTTGCCTGCATTTCTCTTCGAATATCTTTGGGGCTGCCTTCTCTGTGTTAGTTAACTTGGCTTTCTCCTTTGCATAAATATTGCACCATATCAAATCTCTCTTTCTTTCCCATGTCCATATTTCTTTTTTATATTTTTCAAATATCTCTAGGTTTTCTTGTTTATATTTTTCACTTCCTCAGATGCTTCTTTTTCCAAACAGATCAAAGTTTCTTGACCTATATACTGTTTTTCAAAAATCTGTTGTATTAATGAATGCAAATTTTTATTTGAAGCTTCTAACAGTTTTTCCTATGGAAGTATTTTTCTTTCCTCTAATTTCTCTCTTAATCATTTTATATATCTTGTATCTGGAAATTCTGGGCTTTTTGCATAATAGTAACAATTTCTTTCTTATCCTACATAGTCTACTCTATCATAGGTTCATAGGTTGGTACTAGGCTATCGGCCCTAGGGCCTATACAAGCCTAGCCATAACAATTCCCTGGATATTTCTTCCCACAATATTTACTTCTCTGGACCCCTGTCTAGCAGGGTGACTGACATGATCCCCAGGGTGAATTTCCTATCTCCCATCCAAACATCAAGGTTCCTTTTGAAGAGGGCCAAGGAGGCACTCTGCTTGACATGCATGGGCAGTCTATTCCAGAGTATGGGAGTCTCTGGGTCAGGAACCTATCCCTCCAGCATGTTTTGTTCATTGTGATGACAAGATTTAGATCCCTGGAGCATGTGGCTCTGAGGGATTGGGATTTTTTTTAAGTGGAGCATGTCCAACAGCTCAGGGTTTGACATGGCCTTGTATGTTAAGCAGAGATCGCCGCTCAGTAGACGATATGCCACAGAGTATAGGTGGAGTTTTTTTAGACAGTCAGAATATGGCATCTGCTTTAGGCCTGTGATTTTTTTAGTGCGGTATTTCTGTGTCCTTTCCAGCTGTTGCAGATGTCTTGTGAGGTACATACCAAATGGGGCATTATATTCTATAATGGGTCTAATGAGGGATGAGTACAGTGGGACAATTACCTCTTTTTTTCTGGATGAAAAGCCCTTAGTGATGAGGTGTGCCACATAGAAGGATTTCCTGACTGTTGTGGTGATGTGGTTATCGAAAGTGAGACCACTGTCCACCTGTGTTCCTAAGTCTTTCATCACACTTTCAATGTTTAGTGTACTGCCACCTATGTGGTAATTCATGGGTACATGTTTTTTTTCCAAAGGGGATAACTATACATTTCTTGGCATTAAGCTTGAGCCCATGACTCTGGAACCAGGCATCTGTTTCTGTAAGGCCCGTTTGTAGAATATCCACATCATTTGGGGATTCAATAATGGCTCCCAGTTTGCAGTAATTTGCGAACTTTGTTATCCAGAGTCCCTTAGTGCTGGCCTGTACTTCAGAGAAGTAGATGGCAAACAAGAGTGGTCCCAGGACTGAACCCTGAGGTACTCCACTTGTCACTTGTCTGGAGCTAGATTTGGAGTCAGCTACTTTTACAGTCTGGGTTCTGTCAGTAAGCCAGTTGGCAACCCATCGAGTGACGTAAGTATTTATGCCCAGCTTAATAAGTTTATCTATGATTCCAGAGTGGGGGATGGTATTGAAGGCCTTGGCGAGGTCCAGATAGGCTGTGTGGACCGCCTTACCCTCATCCACAGCTCTGGAGACTGATTTGAAGAAGTCAATCAGATTCAGTAGACAAGATCAGCCCTTCACAAACCCAAACTGGGTGGGGTTCAGTGTTTGAAGGTTGCCAATGTCTTTGTTTTATAAGTTCCATGATAATGCGTTCCATGCCCTTGGAGATCAGGCTTGTTAGACTGATGGGACCGTAGTTCCCGGGATCCAAGACAGATCCCCCCTTGTGGAGTGGGATAACTGTAGTTGTGCGCCACTCAGTGGGCACGAAGCCTGAGGTGAGGCTATGATTAAACATGACACTTAGGTGAGGTGCCAGTTCATTTTGTAGTTCATGTAGTACACAGCCTGGGACGTCATCTGGTCCCATGGATGCTGTATTCTTAGCTTTGGAGAGTGCGGTTTTTACCTGTGTGGCCGTGATTACCGGAATTTGGCAATCTTTTGGTATTGAGATGGGCCCTTTACGGGGTGAGAGGGGGGTGAAATTGGCACTAAATTGATCTGCCAGGATATTGGCAATATCCTTGGGATCAGTATATTTAATGCCATTCTGTTGTAGCTCAGAGCAGATCTGAGCATTGCCATTTAGATTCTTAACATAACTATAGAATGCCTTGTGGCTGTCTTTGGAATCTTTGGCAATTTTATTTTCATAACTAGCTTTTGAGGATTTTATGAGGGATCTCAGCTTCTTACTGAGGCTGGTGAGAGAGTTTTTTGCATCCTGGGATTTTCCTCTTTTCTGCAACAGTTTCTTCCTTCTGTTGTATAGTTTGTTTATAGCAGGAGACCACCAGATTGGCTTCCTTTTTTTGGAGAAAAGCATCTTGGTCTTTATGGCTCTTCTTTGGCCAATCAATTTTTGTGGACTGCTACTTCCTTCTACAAAAGGGGGGCCATCTTCCCCCTGGGCATGGTCTTGCCCCATTGTAGGAATGTTTCCATATTTTGAGGATTCTACACTGTCATTTTTTTCCAGTCCTGGCACCAGTGCACCAATCAGGATTGGGCACTTTTTTATCCTGGGTCTTGTGCACCCAGCTATCTTTTTTTTTTGTTTTTGACTTACTTCTGTCCATGAGATATGCTATATAAAAACAGTCTATATATCAGTGTCGCCTTGGTGAGATTTTGTGAAAAACAGGGTCCTCCTCATGAAGGTACTCACCAAGACTTGAGGATGAATTAAATTTCAGCACTACTACTCTCCTTTGCTTGCTGACTTTTCATCTCTGCATTAGGGCCATTAGAAAATTTAGCAGAAACATATCAATGTCAAGCAGGAATTGAAATCAAACCAGAAGTAGATAAAAACCAGGAAGCAACTGAATGTGCCAAAAAACCCAAAAAAACAAAAGAAAGAATATAAGGTGAAGGACCAGATGAGAAGGCAAGAAATGTGGAAAAAAAACATAAATATAGTTGCAAGTATAGAAAACTTCTGGAAGAACGTCATGTTGATCAGGAATGAACACAGGAATGGTTAAGGAGAGGAGAATTCAAACCAAGAAATGAAAGGTTGATACTGGCAGCCCAAGATAGTTGGTTGAGTACACGCTGGTTTAGAAAGTCCATTGAACATGTGGGAGAAACAGACAAATATAGGTTTTGTAAAACAGAATTGGAAACAGTCACACACCTTGTTGCTGGTTGTGACACACTAATGGCAGAAGGACTGTATACTGGAAAGCATAATAATGTGGCGAGACTGTTGAACTGAGGATTGTGCAAACATTATGGTATCGAAGTGGCTGAAAAACACTTTTAACATAAGTCACAAAGCATCATAGAGAATGATGAAGTTTATATCACATGGGATCAACATTTCAAAAGATAGATGCTAGAAAACTGGATATACTGGTCCAAGAAAAGAAAACAAAAGTAGCATTGATCATTAAAATCACCACACCCAGTGACTACAGTGTCTTGCATACAGAAAGACACAAAGTCATAAAATACCAGGATCTGCAGGCAGAAATGAGAGCAATGTGGAAGAAAGATACCCAGACATTTCCAATAGTAGTAGGAGCAATAGGTCTTATAAAAAAAAGTCTTATAAAAAAGAATCTACAATCGTATTTAGATATGTTACCAATCCATGTAACCCCATACAAACTGCAGAAGGAGTCATTACTGGGCACATTGCGGGTGCTGTGAAGACCACTTTTGGCTGACATCAACGAATGAAACAATACTAATTTCATGAACTTTACTCATGCTTTGACATAGGAATGGGGTCCATTCCTGTCATGGTATTAGAAACCCAAAAGATTTAGAGAAATTAGGAAAGGCAGACCCCCCCCCAAATGAAGAAGAACACTGACTTCTGATTATCTTGAATTTCTTGAATTGGTCTGTTGTCTATATTCCTAACATGAAGAGATTTTTCTAGAGGTGGAACAAAGCTGAGTTAAAAGGAAAATTTTTGATTTTAAACTCACTCAATTTTTATATGCTTTCATCCATGCACAACATGGATGAGTAACACTGAATCCATCAATAAAGAGAACACATACATGATTGAGCTGGAATATTTCTAGATAGAAGAACAATGATAGTGAAACAATTAGATTGTTTTACATTTTTTTTAGTTTAATAATTCATTTGTTAACCATGTAAGTGATATTTCTGCCATAGACCATCGAGCGTTGAGGCAGATATCTTAACTACAGAGCCACCACACTGCCATGAGAAAATGATGCAACATAATTTCAAATACTTTTTGGAGGACCTTGAGAAAACTCATGGTCCTTAGGAATAGGTAATCATATCTCTAGGCTGGTTCTTTAATGTGCCTTAATGTTAGAGCTTTATCACAGTATTAAAGAGGAAATGTATATGACCCATCTAATTTTATCACATATATTGAAAGAAATAGCCAAGGAAGATTGTATTACAAAGACATCTGTTGTGAATTACTTTAGACTTTATACATGAAAGTCGTCAAAGAGAAAAAGCAGGACTCCCCCCATACTACAAGTACTAAAGTATAACAAAATAATAAATATGTTATTTTGAAGAATTAAAATAAGAATCTATAACTGGTACCTGAAACATGACTAGATCCCTTAGGATGCATGTGATATGTTTGTATTATTGTGTAACATGTTTGTACATGTATGTATGTGCATGTGAGTGGGCTAATAAATCTCTCTCTTCCTTTCTCTCTGTATATACACACACACACACACACACACATATATATATATATATATATATATATACACATATGGTTTTTATATATATATATATATATATATATATATATGTGTATACACACACACACACACACACACACACATATATATATATAGAGATATATAATATACATATATATATATATATATATATATATAGATATATACATATATATATATATATATATATATATATATATATATATATATATATATATATATATATATATATACATATATATATATATATGTGATTGAGTTTTCAGAAACTCTAAACTCATATTGTCGGGACCATATGATTGAGGTTTCAAAAATTAAAAAATCTACCTTTGTTATGTTTTTGCAGGGGGCAAGCCCCCCTGCACCCACACCACCTGCAAATTATATATACCAACTCTGAGATCACTTTACAGTGAGGATAAAGGTAAATTTCTCGATCCACATTGTACAGCAATCTCCATTCAAAACTGATCATATGGGCCTGACCATGTGAATTTCGAGTTTCTGAAAACATTATCATCTGATAGGGATCTATATATATATATATATATATATATATATATATATATATATATATATATATATATATATGTACTGCTGTTGGCTGATTTGAGTTTTAGTTGACCTCTGTTTTGTCAACACAAGTTGTGAAATTTGCCCTTTCCCTGGAAATAGGTAACTGTAAGTAAAACAATTTTTGTTTTTCACAGTATTTTTATAAAACAGGACATATACTGCATGTTATATAGTAAAGCATTTTCAGTTATTTTTGTGTGTTATGGGATACTAAAGTAAACAGGTGCCTATTTTTCCTTCTTTCTTTCTTCTTGTTAAGTTTTAAGAAATGTAGGCACTGCGATGTAGAAAAGAGAAGAAAGGATGTACAAAATCATGTTTAAAGTAATACGCTGTAATCTTGAGTTGTTGAATTGAGGGGTGGATTGTAAAACAGATTATGATATAAATAACATTTATATGCTTTTTCTTACTTTTGCATAGGTCAATGACTGGATTAAGGCCCTTGGCTTGATTGCTCAACAAGTTTTAAGTGGAAGCAAGTAAACCAAAGAACACTGGATGTAATGAAAAGTTTTCCTTTAGCAAATAAATGTTCATGGTGCAATATGAGAAGCTTGTAGCTGAAAACAACTGTGTATCTGGTCCTTGTGTTTCTATGGAGAAAAGCTGATAAAAGGGCAATAAAAACAGAATGCTATTTTTTTTCAATGGCTAAAAGATAATGGCCCAAATTCATTATGGCTTACAATATATGTATACTAAGTGCACACAGTCTGTATTCAAGAATATCCCTATCACATGTTTTGTGCCTTCTAGTCACTCAGAAAGGTTATGCTAAGTGTACATGTAGTCTACACTTTGTGGTAACCTTTATAAATCCCCATTCGATATTTAAGTCTGCAAGAAATCAGTAGGAAAACTAAAATTAGGAGGAAGAAGGTGTGAGTTATGCTTGTGCTGTCTGTTCACTCAGAACGGTGTACACTTTGTGTCTAGTCAGTATAGGCATTAATGAATCCTAAGGAATGTTTTCTGAAAGCATTCAGGTTTTCTACATCTGGGAGAGGAATAAACATAAGACAAAAACAAACAGCACTTATTACAAGTAGAAGAGCAGATTGTACAATACATCTTAGCATGGATAGCCTTAATTATAGGTCATTTAAAGCCTGTGAGTGTAGCTGTTAATGGGTGAAATTGTTCCTATTATGAAGGTTAAACATCATTATTTGAAGATGTACATAGTTTTAAGTTTTGTATTAAATTAATAGGTTATGGGGTGTGTTTGATTTTTATTTGATGGTTTTCATTAAAGCAAAAAGTATTGCAATATGTGACATTGGTTCAGATGGATATGACAAGAAACAACTGTATAAAAGATCAACCTGCCAAACATTGGTGTATGTATGTAACACAAAAACTTAACTAGATATTTAAAAAAACTGTTATATGTAACAGGGAATACTAGCTTCTTATCACAATGGCAATGCTTTCCATATTATCTTTGAATGTGAATGGTCTAAGAGATATATGCAGAAAAGAAAGAGTGATGAAGTGTATTAAGAAATACAGAGTGCAAATAGCTATGTTACAGGAGACACATTTGGAAACAAGTGAGCATGTGAATTTGATAAAGAAAGGATTTCATGATGGTTATTCATCAGAATACCTGGGACAAAGAAAAAGGAGAGCACTTATATTAATTGCTAGAGGAGGTCTTTAGTGATAGAACAGGAAACGGATAATAATGGTAGATTTGTAGCAATACAGGGCAACTGACAAGGGAGAAGGATTACTCTGGCATGTACTTAAATTTCACTTAAAACTGCTACAATGTAGCTTAAGAAAATTCTGGGAGAAATAATCAGCTTTCAGCAGGGAATATGACTTGTAAGTAGGAACTGGAATTTGATTTGTAACAGTGAGGATGTATCTGGGAGGCCTAGAGGAGAAAACATAAGAAAAGAGGGTAGATTTTTGAAGAAATTTATAAAAATATTTGTTATGGAAAATTTGAATTTAGTAGTAGGAGCTTAGAGAGAATTTATATATTATTCTCCAAGGTACAAAAACTGGGCTAGGCTAGACAGAAATTATATTAAACAGGAATGTATGCATTTAATTGGAAGTTTTGACATGCAACCAATAATTATTTCAGATCACACACTAATAGTAACTAAAATAAAAATCTAGGGTAATGAAACAAAAATGAGACATTGGCATTCCCCGCCTGTCTGTTAAGCAGACCGGAATTTTAGGAATAGAAAGTGGAAATTATTTGGGAGTTATTAGAGAAGACAGAAATTTCACCAGAAATTATAGCTAGGGAGTCTTATAAAATGAAAGTGGAGTTTAAAAATTGGGTAGAAATAAAAGAAAAAGAGATATGGTTAAGAAGTAATAAGAATTATTTATAGGGACCGACAATGGTTAAAGTATTGCAGAACAGGGAGAATTTCATTTTGCATTTTGCAAGAAGAGGCGCAAATGCAGAGCGAGTGCTAAAGAGAAAAAAAGGGACTACCTGGATAATACGCATTAGTTTAGAAAAATTGCTGTTAAGCAACTATTTCTTGATAATGACTCCAGAGCACAAAAGCTTTTAGCATAATGGCTAAGGCAACAGAAAGTAGAAAGGGTTATTACCAAGCTTAGGGAGCCTAGAACAAGGAAAATAACCGGAGATTCTTTAGGGATTTTAGAAATATTTCAGAAATGTTATGAAAATCTGTATAAATCAAAGAATGTGGATATCAGGAAGAAGTACAAATGCAAATATTTATGGAGGAATTAAATATGCCAATGTTCTAGGTAGATGAGGCTCAATTGTTAACAGTTAGGATATGTGAAGATGAGAAACTCAGTAAAATATCCTAAAGTAGTCCAGTCAAATTTAATTGCCCAATGTACCTGCTTTTTAGGCACTTTTGAGAAAAATCAAGTTCCTAGTTTTAGTAGAGCATCTGACATTTTAATATGGGAAAAGAGAACTGATCCTAACTAGAACAACATGATACTCCTCTTTTAAATATTCCATTTTATGAGTTCAGTGTACTGCTTTGAAACATTGAGAGATTGGTGCATTAGTTAACTTCAAAACCACTGTAGTGGGTTTTACTAAATCATAGATTTCTTTAGCTTGTGCCATAAGAGAGAATAATTCACAGCCTCAGATGATTTCCTTTAAGTACATGCCACATGACAGCCTTCTATCTTAATTAAAAATAAGTGTAAATTCACTATAGATCAATCCTGAAAAATCAATGCTCCTTTAACTGCAAACATAATAGAAGACTTACTCAGGTATTCTTCCTAGTACCAATATGACACCATGCAAGTTACAATATACACAAAAAAATCTTATAGGATATCTGTAATTGTTTAATAAATATCCCGACACATTTTAATAAATAAAAGACACTTTCAAGTAAAAGCAGTACAAATACAAAATGATGTGCCTCAGCATGCCAAAAGCAATTATTTGAGCAATCAGAAACAGTAGACACACTTAGTGTTTGATGTAGGGAGAGAACTAACACAACTTCCCAGTTACCGGTGAAATATGTTTTATTTTAATAAAAAAAAATCAACTATAGGTTAAGTGCTTTCATCCTCTGCTTGATTAGGACCTTATCAGAGCCAAAATTCATTTTAACTTTTTTTTTTACCTGCAAAGAATAAAAACTTTTTAAAATCAGTACAATCACTGGATTGCTTAAACAACATAAATTTCTGGAATGGTTATACAACATATTCTCTGTATTCTTGTTAAATAATATGTAAAAGTGTTCATATGTTCATAGGTGTGTACTAGGCTAATGGTCCTGGGGCCTTTACAAGCCTAGCCATAGGATTACCCTGGCATAGTGCCGCCTGACCTTAGTTCCCAGTGCCCCTGTTGAGTAGAGCCACTGGAGTTATCCCCAGGGTGAATTTTCTGTTACCCATTCACTCATCAAGATTTTTCTTGAAGAGGGTCAGTGAAGTGCTCTGCTTGACATGTATGGGAGGTCTGTTCCATAGCATGGGCAGTCTCTGGGTTATGAACCTGTCCCACCAGCATGTTCTGTTAATTGTGGTAATGAGGTTGAGGTCTCTGGAGCGTGTGGTGCAGAGGGATTGAGATTTCTTTAGATGTAGCATTTCCAACAGAGCTGGGTCAGACATGTCTTTGTAAGTCAAGCAGAGATCACCTCTAAGTAGATGATATGAGACGGAGAATAGTTGGGAGTTTTTTAAGTCTGTTTAAGGCCTAGGATCCTCTTTGTGAGGTACTTTTGTGGCCTCTCCAGTTGTTGCACGTGTCTAGTGAGGTGCATGCCAAATGTGGTATTGTACTCGATGACTGGCCTAATGAGGGAAGAGTAGAGGGAGACAATGACCTCTTTCACACACACATGGTGTTCATATAGTCCTTGTGACAGCTTCCCCATCATTTTACCTATGTAAAAGCGGTCACAGGTACTATAACTGGCTACATAGTCATAGAGCTTGTATTGTAGTCAAATCTCTCATTGATGCCATGGTTCATGTTAGTATGGCTTAAAATGAAGACTGGGTCTGCTGTTGAAAATCTGATACTGCCTGCAGAGGCTGTAAGAAAAAGTACATGTTATTTTATAGTATTCTGCCTTGTTATTTGTACTGCCAGTCTCAAAAACAGCTTTAAAGATTGATGTTGCATTTAGCCTGATAAGACAGAGATTTTTCATTTAATATGTTAGATGAATGACAAAAAGAGGAGGGATCACAAATACTTGAAAATGGAACTGATAACCTCAGATTCAAATGTGAGATCTGGCTAGTTTTAAAAGCAAGGGAAAAGAGCATTTCCCTGGATTAATAGTTTGATTAAGATAGTGAGTGATAATCTTTACATACTTTGTCCCAGCTATGCCTTTCTGCAGGCCGTATATCACTGGTAATGTTTTACCTTTTATGTTTTCTTGTTTAAAAACAGAAATGTCACATATGTTTGCTCACCTGGTGATTGAGAAATATAAAGTATTAACTCATGGGTTTGCAAGGTTGAGAAAATAATATTCTAGATTGGTGTTTGGAGGTTGAGAAAATCATATTGTAGACTGGTGTTTGATTTTTCACCAGGTGCCTCTACAGTCTATTTGTTTTCAACAAAAATGTGAGTTGCATTACTGGCTATGTTAAAAAAACTTCTACTGTTAAAAAAACATAGTTTCACCTGTTCATACTGCCCCTAAATGACCAAGGAAGATGTTTTCAATTTTCCTGGGTAAACCATCTAATCTCAACAGTGATAGTACCTATGTTGTATATAACAGGGAAATCACTGAAATATTTTTTAGCTATGGAATTGCTTATTTTCCTTCTGGTATAGGCTTGCCTTCCGAAACAGAGCAACAGTGGCTCTGTTATACTTTATCTCATTTAATATTTCAGCAACAGCATTTGAATTGTATCCCCTTTATATAAACAGCTCATAAATTGTTCTGAAGAAGTCCTAGAGCAGGACAAAAGCGCTTGATTGTGTTGGATACACTACAGTTGTGTTCTATTTATTCTGTATGGTTTTTAAGCTATTTTACTGCTTTGACTGGCTGGAGTAATAAACCTGTGTTTTTACCAATATTTTGGAACATTTCATGCCTGTGGATTTTTTTGAGGCAAAAGCACAGCGTGGGTTATTTGTTTCTTGTGGTGTTTTCTCCACTCTGGTCACTGGTGGTTTGATTTCTACAGTTTTATTTTACCAGTAGTGCGTGTTGCCAAACTCAACGGATTTTTCAAAAAGTTGAAACACCAGGAATTTTCCTTTTTGGCTGGGCAGGAAAATGAGTGATATTGGTATGCCTTCTGTGTTCGTAGAGAACAATGCTTTTGATGGATCAAATAACTTAACCAATGCTGCAAACGGAGTTCTTGGGGACAATAATATTTTTCAGCTTGTCCTCACATTGACAAACAAAGTAACTCAACTGTAGGAAGCTGTTGAGAAACTACATCACCCGAAGGCACAGGACTCGGAGGTCAAAGGGAGCCGACAAGACAGTGTTATGGGTGAATCGTCATCAGGAGCGATAAATCAAGGCTCTAGGGGAAACATGGCAATGTTAACAATGGCCACGACCAGCTCTATTCCTTGTGGACAAAAACCAACTTCAGAGACTGTGGGGCATAATGCAAATAGATTCCAGGACTGGTTCAATAGTGACTTTAGGTTGTTTGACATTCGCACAGAAGATATGGAGGAGAACATGGACAAAAAACTCAATGATTTAGAACAATCGCTTTGTAAGGTACGTAACTTACAATGCGATAATGCATATTTAGCAGAATGCATTAAAAACCGCAAAGTACCTAAGGTATTAAGGGTTTATACATTCCCTAATGGACTTAAAAGGGGACAGAAAGAATGTGATGAATTATGTGAAATGTTTGACCATCATGGGTTCGAACTCATGGAATTTATTATTAAGTTAAACAATAATAAGGTCAAAGAAATGCTTGTTGATATTGAGAAATGTAATGAAGCTATTTTAAATGATGTTCATTTTAACAATGTTTCTGTGAAATATAATATGGTTTTTGACAAAGTTGAGGAACAAGTAGAAATTAATATTGAAAGGAAAAAAAAGAAAGTTAGCTAGGGATGAAAATGAGCATAGAAATCAAACAGCTTACCCCTTCCCAAAATCTTACTTTGGTGAAAGATATGAAGGAGACAATGTTTCAAGGCCTGAAATGTTTGATAACAGGCAGGGCAATCCTCAGAGAGAAAGTGTAATGGAAAATGTATATGATCAAGAATACCCACCCTTAAGAAGATCCGAGAGGTTACAAAATAAAAGAAACTACTATAGGAACCATGATGTTTTTTTACCTCAGGGTCCTACCAGGGGGAAAGGTTTCCTGCCGCAGAGCAAGTGGAGGAAGAACAGCTACAAGTAACACTTAATGAAGTAGATATTCTAAGCTCTTTTGATGGGTTGCTGCTGTCTTACCAGGGTTTTAATATTTTTAATTATGCTGGTGTTAATATTGATAAGAATATTGTCACCTTACTAATGAAAGGTATTAAATTTGTTCCCTCTAAAAAAGAAGATGTAAGCTCTGTGTTAACTGAATTAAAACTTTTTACAAGGAAAATGAACCTAAAATACATGTTTAAGGACAACAACACGGTTAGGGAGAAGGAATGGCTCAGAAGAAAAAGTTGTTTTAACCCGCCACTCCACACCTTAATAGGAATTTTTGATAAAGTTTGTTCACAGGAGATTTTTGAGTATTTCAATGAATTTAAGCCTAGTAAATTTAAGAAGAGAGCTGTTTACTGAGGGAATTAAGAAGTAATGACCAACTGAGGTTCATGAAACCAGGCAAGGATGGGGGTGGGGGGGTGGGATGGCTATAACCAATAAGGAAGATTATAACAACAAGATTTTTTCCATGTTATAGCAGGAAGAGAAATACCAAAGTGTTTCTAAAAATGAAATAAATATTTCCCATAGGAGAATCCAGATGATGTTAGAAGATGCACTATTGCAATGTGTCATAAACGAAGATGTATACGGTTTTCTGGTGAATCAAAACCCTACTATTCCAGTTGTGTTTGGGATACTGAAAGTCCACAAGGACATCAGGGATCCCCCATACAGGTTGATTATAACTTATCAGAACAGTTCTACCTACTCTTTAGGGGTTTTTGTGGACAGAATAGTAAGGGAGTCCCTGGTCCCTATAGAACATTTGTTAAGGGACTCATGGGACATTTTGGTCAGAATCAAACAGGATACATTTTCAGTGAGTTTGAGTTTCTCTACTGTGGACGTGGTTGACTTGTTCACCTTGATACCTCACAAAACTGGTTTAGAGCTTTTTTATGAAGTATTTGTGGAAAAAACATCATTAAGTAATACTATGGTGAACTTTATTATGACGCTAATGGAAATCATCTTAAAAAATAATTATTTCACTTTTGAAGAAGAATATTACCGTCAGGTCAATGGTATAGCCATGGGCATTAGTTGCGCACCCTTGTTTGCGAATCTTGTTATGTATGGGTGGGAGAGGTTATACATTTTTAACACCTCTTTTTCTATGTTTTGGATTCACTACTTGCGTTACCTGGACAATATTTTTATTTTATGGAAGGTGGGAGATAAACATGAAGCATTTATGGAATACATAAATAATTTAAGTGAAAATTTTAAATTTACTGGTACTTCTAATAATGACAGTATCAATTATCTTGATGTTTTACTTAATAAGAATTATGAAAACTAGAAATTCGAATCTCAGATTTATAGAAAACCCACTTTTTCAAATGATTATTTAGAATTTAAAAGTAGTCACCCGCTATTTATAAAAAGAAACATATTAAAGGGTCAAATGGTCCGGGTAGCAAGAATGTGTTCTAACACTGATATAGTAAAGAGAGAAATGGGCACACTAATAATATTTTTTTCTGAAAGCGGTTACCCGTTAGAATTTGTACTACCCATTTGTGAGCAAGTTATTAGCGAGTGGGGTAGTAGGTATAAACCCCTGCTGGGATCCTATTTAGTGAAGGAGAATGAAACTAACACAAGGAAAGATTATACCCAATCCATGGTGGTGACTTATGGAGAAACAAGTAGTAAGATTAGGGATATTGTCAAGAAAAATTGGGTGTTGTTTAAAGGGAATGAGGAAATATTAGATATAGTAGGAAAAGAACCAACATTTGTTTTTAAAACTAATTACAATTTAAAATTTTTACTGGAACATCCCATTAATGCTAACAACAATGTGAGAGGGACAACTAGATGTGGAACTTGTGAACATTGTAGGTACATCTTAGTGGGAACCTCAGTATGGTTGGAAGTAAGGGATAGGGAGATAAAATTAGCAACAGGGTCCTGTATTACGAAAGGACTGGTATATATAGCTATTTGTCAGGAATGTCAGCATTTCTACATAGGTAAAACCGAAAGAACTTTTAGAAGGAGGATCTATGAGCATTTGTATGCTGTGAGAAAACATGATGAAAATAATGCTATAAACAGGCATATTAAAAATAATCCCAAACACTCTTTCTTATTTGGTATTCTGGAGGTTACTGGTAGTAATCTGAGAGGGGGTAATTGGAAAAACAACTTGGAGAGGGCAGAAATGAGGTGGCAATTGAGACTTAATGCCACGGTAACCCCAGGCATTAATGACAATGCATCTATAAAACCTGAATTGAAACATAGGGCCACTATTTTGTAACAGAAAAGAACCTAGTTCAGTAAACAACACTGCTTTCATTTACAGAAACATTAAAATTTACTACACACTTTTTAACAGATTCTATAGGGTTAACATGATTTAAATCTTAATTAGTTAATTGTCAGTATAAAAGAGGGAGTGGGTTTTAGCAAACACAGTTCTGAAGAAGTCCTAGAGCAGGACGAAAGCACTTGACTGTGTTGGATACACTACAGTTGTGTTCTATTTATTCTGTATGGTTTTTAAGCTATTTTACTGCTTTGACTGGCTGGGGTAATAAACCTGTGTTTTTACCAATATTTTGATCATTTCATGCCTGTGGATTTTTTTGAGGCAGCAGCAGAGAGTGGGTTGTTTGTTTCTTGTGGTGTTTTCTCCACTCTGGTCACTGGTGGTTTGGTTTCTACAGCTCATAAATTTGTTAGACTTCTTTTGAAGCCATCATGTACTGAAATGAATTTATCCAGGTGTTTAGTCTGATTTTTGATCACATTATTTTTAAGTACTGTTAATGTCGATAGTGGAATGTGCATATGCATTAACAAAGGTAGCCTTTCTATGAATGTTTCATATTCTCTTCCTTATATTTTTTCTAGTTCTATTTCAATGTCTAATGAACTGATTTTATTTTCTGTATGTGCATCTTGAAAAAAAAGGAAACTTGTACTATAATTTAGTTGCTCTGAAAAGAGCCGTTATTCCTGCTCAATACTCTTACATTGGTTATTAAATAGATCTTGCACAGAAGTATACTGGCTTAAAAAGAATTTTGCAACTCTTTAATCTTTTCCACTCATTTAGAGCAAAGTTCCATCACTACACCATAGACTTGCAAGTACAATCTGCTGTTAAGTAGAAATATTTGTTTACATAAACAGTAATGTACATGAGATGTATAATTTATTGTAAGTGAAGTAGGCATTGCCTGTTAAAAGTGGTCTTTTTTCATATTGAAAAGATTAGGTCTGTAGTACTACACATAGCAGTCACTATGTTATAACATTTGCAGTTATCATGCTGTTTTGGGGATAAAAGATAATCATTTTTGGCACATTCTTTGAGTTAGCTATAATCAAGTATTTCATATAGTTTTAACAATGGAGTGTTGGGAATAGAACTTTAAGAAAGTGTGCTGCATGCAGTTATGCCCTGTCAGATTGACTGATAATGTGAGTTAAATGATGCTGCAGATGGTATAGATTGCATTTATTGTTTACATGTGTGGGTAGCTGTTTGTTTCCTTTGAGTGAAAACTCCAGAAAGTAAAAGTATGGAATTTTCCATGACATTAGGATGTGTTGGGGCTCTGAGAGATGGATGGTGGAACTGATTTTTATTCAGATAGTTTGTGGTTGAAATATGACTACTTTTATTGTGGAGTATGGCTGTGATGGAGTCATGCATTTCTGGGGGAGGTCTTGTAAAGCATGTATCCTGTCATTGCCTTAATCATTTTCCAAAAGGCTTTGGGGTAGCTGGCTAAAGTTATATGTTTCATTGTTAAGGATTAGGGTAAGTATATGGTCATACAAAATATAAGAATTACTGTGGTTAGGGTCATTTGTAGTCTTCCTTATGGTTTGTTACCATTTCTTTAGCTTTATTTTTGCATCAGAAGTGATGCACTATTTGTTTTTTCCTGACTTTTCTGGTTCTGTGAGGGAGAAGTTTTTTTCATCTGTTTTATAATGCAAAAAATCTGGCTGAAAGTGTTTTCTTTATTTCTTTTGTGTGTTCAACCCAATCTACTAAACACCTGGATCATTGCAATATTTATGCCCCTTTGTTTCCTACCATGTGAGTGCCAGTATCAGTCCAACCATCATCCAGGCGTCCATTTGGGAAATGATTTTTGTTGCCATGCTCCACCTGTCTCATATAGAGTTTGGCATGCAATGAGCATTGTCCAGTGTATGTGATATAAGCACACATTCTCCCCCTTCAAGTAGATGCCTCTGTCAGTATCTTGGTCTCCATCAAGGAACTCTAAAGAAGTATCTATCTCTAGACATACATTCCTCCTTCCTATAGGGAAAAAAGTGGCCATAACTACTTCACTTTTCTCCTCCCTCCCACCACCACTAGTTGACTTACCCAGTGATGGGCCTTTAACTGAGTTTGTGTTATAGTCAGGGCTGTGGCCCTTTATGTCATGAAGCTAAACCAATGCTGTTGTCATTTAATGTTAAATTCCAGCTACAGGAGCTTAACTGTTGCATTTGGGTCATTTCTAATCTTTAATGGGCAGATCTCCTGTGATTTGGAAAAGAAGCTTTTGTGGTTTGAGTACCAAAATTACTGGAGAATGGCCACTAAGTGAATATGATAAACTCTAGGTAACCAAGAAATTGTTGGGTCATTTGGCAAAGATAAGGACTCTAGTATCTACCTTCAGCCTTGTTAGAGTTTTATTTCAGGGAATCTTCATTAAGTTCATTACATGCCCCAGTGGGTTAAATTCATTTTTTTTGTTGTTTCCACTTTGGTCAAAGATGATATCTCCTTATATATTATTCATTTTTTTGTTGTTTCCACTTTGGGCAAAGATGATATCTCTTTATGTATAAGTGCTGGTTTGAAAGATTTTGGTGGGCAATGACAAATAATTCCTCTTGGTGTGTAGTGGTGTATGGTGGTGATATTTAGGCAGCACCTATATTTACTTTCATACAGCCTCTTAGTGTTGGAAGTTGCCTTTATAATCCTGAACCTGATATAATTAGCATAACTGATTCTTGGCAAATCTTGACACTTCAACCTTTTCAGTCTAAAACACAAATATATATATACACACACACACACACATATATATATATATATATATTTTTTTTTTATATATATATATATATATATATATATATATATATATATATATATATATATATATATATATATATATATATATATATATATATATATATATATATATATATATATAGATATTATTAAATATTTGGTTGTAGAATGTTTTTGTGTAGAGTGATTTATGGTACAAAAAGTATACATTATACATGTTTAAATATTGTATGTTGATTGTAGGAGGTTATTTTGTATGGATGGGTATATGCATAAACATATACATGTACATATATATACATGTGTATTTGTGTATATATGTGTGTATGTATGGTTTTGTGTACATCAATTTGATTTTTGTAATATTTTGTGCCATAAAGGTACTGTGACTTTAAAATGCTTGTGTATTTAAACCAAGAAGATGTGGAATGTAATTACACACTGAGGACGAAAGAGGGTGAAACCGTGTCTGTGTTTTTTTCATTAGCATGGTGTAACAAGTTAAAAAATATAGAGCTATTTTAGCTTATTTAAAAGTGACTCTGAACTCGTTTTTTTGCCTGTACTAGGCACTTTACTGCTGAAAGCTTTTCTGGGTTGAGTGATGGTATACTTTTGGTATAGTGTTTATGAACTGAGCACCCCTGTTAACACGTGCACCATTACCTTTGGGATTGTATTTGTTCGTTGAGTGCTGTGTTTCAAAGCGTAGTACTTGGTGGATGTTTTTTTCCATTTTTCATCATACGAGAGGGGAACGAGAGCCATGGCAGTTGGTTACGGTGATTTGTGGACATTTATTGGAAACTTATCTTCGGATAAAGATGGCAATTCTTGGTATGATGGCCAGAGAATATGGGAAATTACTGGGACAGTAATTGAGGTGAATACCAATACTTAAATAGAGCAAGCATTTAAAGATTTGACTTTGTACTCTAAAAAATGTTGTTATACTATGTGGCACATAAAGCTGTTAAAACATATTTGGGGGCTAAAATAGCTTCACGGGGTTTGCGGACATATGTTGAACCTGGGGTTGGAAAAGAGGACATTGAATTTATGTCAAAATGGCGGTTGGTACAAAATACCACTTCTAGAATATTTATAGAACTTTTAATCTCACATTATGATAGAATGTTAATAGAGATTAATGTGAAGTTAGATTCTAACCTTTTGAATGTACAAAAATATGAAAAGCAAAGTGAATTTAACAAAATGTATGATGTGTATGTAGAACAAATGAATGCTTTTGACAGTGAATTGAAAGTGCGCAAACTGAAAAAGTTTAATAGAGACATGAATGATTTTAAAAACGATACAGCATATACTTGGAAGCCAATGAAGAGGGCAGTTAGATTTTCTAGAACTGTAAATAAGTCTAGTAGTGGAAAATGCAAAAGGGGAAAATCTATATTAAAATCAACACGCACTCTAGGCTTTATAGACTCCAGTGCTTCAGAGTTTCCCTCTAACCCACCCAGTACAGACATGGACAATTAATTTGTAGATACTTTTAAGCAGGTGTCGCCAGTACATAAAAGAACTAAAGGGAGAGAATGCCCTTTAAGAGAGGGGGGCGTAAACATCAGAAAGCAACCAGATTTCAGATTAGAAGTGGTGGAGAAGGTGTTCAGGGACACATTGAAGTTATCAGTGTAACTGAAATTTCTCAGCAAGCTAATTTGATTGTTAATTTAACAAATGTGGAATTAACAGAAAATGATAACTGTATGTTAAATAAAGGTCTGAATTATGTACCTTCAACCTTTGTCTCTGAATATATTAGTAATGACGTAAAAAGATTTTGTAGATTGTTAAACTTGAAGCACTTTTTTGCTAAAACAGATGGAGGTTGTGCTCTACCCCCTGAATTCAGGATAAAACAGTCCAATTTCAATCCACCATATGAAGCTAAAGTAAGATTACTTGAAGAACTAGTTTTGAGAGACTATTTGTGGATTATCTGAACTCTAATGAGTTTGGTATGAAATTTGTGGATAGGATAGTTAAATACATGTCTTTTTTCCCATGTATACATCACTAGGTTGGCATATATAGGGGCACAACTGGCCCCCATAGCCATACCTTTAATCTGTTTAAAAAAAAATCAATCCTTCAAATGTACAAATGTACAAAAGTTGTTTTCTAAAATGATCTCCATCAATTCTCCATCAATTCTACCACTAAATTCACCATATTATTACTTAAGTTAGTAGTAAGTTTCATAATTGCCTCTGAAAATAAAACTAATCCTTCACTGTGTGTGACTGATGTAAAAAGATCTATTACATTCATTGTAGAAAAACAACTATCACTATACCAATGTTGTTTGATTCTGGATAAAAAAAATCCCAAGACTCCCTTAGTAAATAATCAATAGAAAACACAATATTTTAAAGTAATCTATCTATAAACACACCCAGGGGGTAGGTGGTGCTACCGTGAGCTGCAATTATAACTCTCTATGGAGGATTAAAAACATCCTTATGTTCCTTTGGAATACCAAAGGCTTGTGGAATAATTGGATGTTCATTTTTAAGAAAACTACACAGTTCTTCTGAAATGACACTTGAAGTAATGAATCTTCTAGAAAAAGTTGTGCTTCTCATTGTGCAACCATGACAACCATGGTTCGATGTATTCGACATAGCAGGAGGTGATGTCATACACCTCCTGCTATGAAGATTAACGGGCCATTAGACTTTACAGTCAATGGTAAGTTAATTCTATCTACTGTTTTGCAGGGGGACTACTCCCCCCTGCACCCCCACAACCCCTGTACATTAAATATACCAACTCCAAGATTGCACTTCAGTGAGGAAATGGGCTAATTCCCTGTTCATCACTGAACAGCGATCCCCCTGCACAATGTCGAACCCAAATGATTGGCTGACACTACCCATTCGCTGTAGTGTAGTCGATCGATTTGGATTTGACATTCTGCCCACTTGGAAACTGCAACTCAACCATATGCCATTCGACTGATGCAGTTTCCAAGTTTTAATTGTAAACCTATATATATATATATATATATATATATATATATATATATATATATATGTATGTATATATATATATATATACACACACACACACACACACACACACACACACACACACACACACACATATATATATATATATATATATATATATATACACACACACACACACACACATATATATATATATATATATATATATATATATATATATATATATATACATACATACATATTTAGATATTTAGCTGTAGATAGAGATATAGCTATATATACTTGCCTTAGATGTGATAGGCCAGGATTATGTGACTAGGTAAGAATAAGTTAAAATGTGAACTAAAACTTAACTGTAACTTAGGAAAAGATTTATGGACCCAACTGTATTAACAGCTAATGGTGGTTTCACTAAAACTAAACTACGCATTTTGATTTTCTCCTGTAACAACTAACATTCTACAAAATTTTGTAAGCATGTAGTTTTAATGGGTGTCCTGGATATTAATCTTTTAGGACCTCATACTAATAAGGTGCTTCACTGAACTCTGCTCCTTAAAGAGAAAACCAAACGCTCTATCAAGCCAAATGCACACATAGTTAATAATTGTTTTTGAATATAGTCATCGCAAATATTACTGCTAAGATAGTCAGTCTACCTATTATCTTTCTGGATTTAAATGATCACTCTTCTGTCCAATAGTAATGTATTACTAAAAAGCGTATTCCCTACCATTATCATTTCTAGGCAATTTTTTTAACAAGTAAGGGTACACAGCTACCCTCAAAGACTGGCATTTTGTTCTAAATGATACTGAAGATGAAATGTCCTGTGATACATTTAATCAAACCCTTCACAATGCACAAAGCACTTCCTATTAACTATTATGTGAGCAAGTCATAACAGTGAAGTAAAGTGTTATGCATCTGCAGTATTGCACACATAGAAAGATGAATGTGTGTTGCAATAATGAAAATGTCAGCACTGCAGACAACTCTTCATTCCCAGTGTGATACATACCTTTCAAAAATTAGTTTAGATGGAAAGAAAGCCTTAACAGAAAATCTAAGAAGGGATCTTTGTAATACAGGATGCTAGGATTTTCAGTATGTATTATTAGTGCTGAAGTAGTTTTGGATGATAAGATCATAGGAGGTTACTAGGCTAATGGCCCTGGGGCCCTTACAAGCCTAGCCAAGAGTTTATCCCCAAAACAGAACCCTCAGTCAGCACCTGTCACCTCTGTCAGTGAGGGACACAGGTGGAACCCCCGGGACAAATTTGTGGTTTCCCATCCACTCATCAAGGTTGCACTTGAAGAGGATCATAGAGGTACTCTGTTTGACATGCATGGCAAGTGTATTCCAGAGACAGAGCAGCCTCTGGGAGACAAACCTGTCTCTCCAGCAGGTTTTGTTGATGTTGCATATTAGATTCAGGCCTTTTGAGTGGGTAATGCATGAAGAGGTAGATTTGCAGATATGGGGTATCTCTAGTAGGATAGGGTCTGAGATTGCCTTTTGGCAAGACACAGGTCACCAATGAGCAATCTGTATGATACAGAGTAGAGTGATAGTGATTTGAGCCTGTCTGCATAGGACAGGTGTTGGAGGCCATGGATTCTCTTTGTGAGGTATTTCTGTGGCCTTTCCAGTTGGTGAAGATGTTTGGAGAGGTACATACCAATTTGGGCATTATACTGAATTATTGGTCTAATGACGGAGGAACCCAGCCACTGCAGATGCACAAGCAGTGCATTTCTTTGTGCCGGTCCCAAGTCTGGATAAACAGGGAGGGTTGCATCAGAAAGGGCATCTGGCATAAAACGTTGCCAAATTATTCATGCGGACAGCAGTAAATATTAACATACCAGGTTGGTCGAGGCCTGGGTTAACAACGACCGCCACCAGTACTGTTAGCCAATAGGGTGCTGGTGGAAATTGGGCTACTGTTGGCTGAAGGAGGAGAAGAGGTGGAAGGTATGTCCGAAGGTAGGAAGAGAGGAGAAAGGCTAGGACTGTGGTAGTGCAGGTTGGAACTTTGAATGTTGGCAGTATGACTGGTATAGGGAGAGAGCTAGCCGATATGATGGAGAGAAGGAAGGTTGGTATATTGTGTTTGCAAGAGACCAGATGGAAGAGGAGTAAAGCTAGGTGTATCGGAGGTGGGTTAGAATTGTTTTATCATGGTGTGGATAGGAAGAGAAATGGCGTAGGAGTTATCTTGAAGGAACAGTATGCTAAGAGTGTTTTGGAGGTGAAAAGAGTGTTGAATAGAGTGATGTTTATGAAGCTGGAAATTGATGGTGTAATGATGAATGTTGTTAGTGCATATGCTCCACAAGTTGGGTGTGTGATGGATGAGAAAGAAAAATTTTGGCGTGAGTTGGATGAAGTGGTGATGACTGTACCCAAGGGTGAGAGAGTGGTGATTGGAGCAGATTTCAATGGGCATGTTGGTGAAGTGAACAGAGGGGATGAGGAAGTGATGGGTAGGTATGGTGTTAAACAAAGCAATGCAGAAGGTAGTGGATTTTGCGAAAAGGATGGATATGGCTGTACTGAATATGTATTTTAACAAGAGGGAGAAGCAGAGGGTGACATACAAGAGTGGAGGAAGATGCACACAGGTGGATTATATCTTATGTAGGAGGGCCGGTTTGAAGGAGATTGGAGACTGTAAAGTGGTGACTGGGGAAAGTGTAGTTAGGCAGCATAGGATGGTAGTTTGTAGGGTGACGCTGGTGATCAGGAAGAGGAGGAGGATTATGAGGGCAGCACCAAGGATCAAATGGTGGAAATTGAAAAAGGGTAATTGTGAGGTGGAGTTCAGGGATGAGTTAAGACAGGCACTAGATGGCAGTGAAGAGTTACCAAATAGCTGGGTAACTACAGCAAAGCTAGTAAGGGAGATGGCTAGAACAGTGCTTTGTACGACATCTGGACAGAGGAAGGAAGACAAGGAGACATGGTGGTGGAATGAGGAAGTACAGGAGAGTATACAGAGAAAGAGGTTGGCAAAGAAGAAGTGTGATTGTCAGAGAGATGAAGAAAGTAGGCAGGAGTATAAGGAGATGAGGTGCATGGCAAAGAGAGAGGTGGTGAATGCTAAGGATAAGGCATATGAAGAGTTGTATGAAAGGTTGGACACTAAGGATGGAGAAAAGGACCAGTACCAATTGGCTAGACAGAGGGACCGAGCTAGGACAGATGTGCAGCAGGTAAAGGTGATAAAGGATAATAAGGGAAACATACTCACAATCGAGGAGAGTGTGTTGAGCAGATGGAAAGAGTACTTTGAGGGGTTGATGTATGAAGAGAATGAGAGGGAGAGAAGGTTGGATGATGTGGGGATAGTGAATCACAAAGTGCAATGAATTAGCAAGGAGGAAGTAAGGATAGCTATGAGGAGGATGAACAATGGAAAGGCTGTTGGTCCAGATGACATACCTGTGGAAGCATGGAGGTGTTTAGGTGAAATGGCAGTGGAGTTTTTAACCAGATTGTTTAATGAAATCTTGGAAAGTGAGAGGATGCCTGCGGAATGGAGAAAAAGTGTTTTGGTACCGATTTTTAAGAATAAGGGTGATGTGCAGAGCTGTAGTAACTAAAGAGGGATTAAATTGATCAGTCACAGCATGAAGTTATGGGAAAGAGTAGTGGAAGCTAGGTTAAGAAGGGATGTGATGATTAGTGATCAGCAGTATGGTTTCATGCTGAGAAAGAGCACTACAGATGCAATGTTTTCTCTGAGAGTGTTGGTGGAGAAGTACAGAGAAGGTCAGAAGGAGTTGCATTGTGTTTTTGTAGACTTAGACTTAGAGAAAGCATATGACAGGGTGCCTAGAGAGGAGTTGTGGTATTGTATGAGGAAGTCAGGAGTGTCAGAGAAGTATGTAAGAGTGGTACAGGATATGTACGAGGGTAGTGTGAGAGCAGTGAGGTCTGAGGTGGGAGTGACGATGCGTTTAAGGTGGAGGTGGGATTACATTAAGGATCAGCTCTGAGCCCTTTCTCATTTGCAATTGTAATGGACAGGTTGAAAGATGAGATCAGATGGGAGTCCCTGCCGACTCTGATGTTTGCAGATGACATTGTGATCTGTAGTGAGAGTAGGGAACAGGTGGAGGAGACCCTGAAGAGATGGAGGTATGAGCCAGAGAGAAGAGCACTAAGACAGAATATATGTGTGTGAATGAGAGGGAGGATAGAGGAATGGTGAGGATGCAAGGAGTAGAGGTAGCGAAGGTGGATGAGTTTAAATACTTGAGGTCAATAGTTCAGAGTAATGGTGAGTGTGGAAGAGAGGTGAAGAAGAGTACAGGCAGGATGGAGTGGGTGGAGAAGAGTGTCAGGAGTGATTTGTGACAGACGAGTACCAGTAAGAGCCATTTGCTCATCCAATATTTCTGACTGAGTACTCTGGAGGGAATTTTTAAAATCTGCAAATCATTAAACTCCCAAAACATATATTCCCAGTTACCTCATTCTTCTCCATCACACCTCCAAAATGTGCTATCTACCTGAGGAAAAGTTCTTTGAAGTCTGTTTTGGGTATGAAAATACCTCTGCAAACACTTCCAAGCAAATATCCTAAACTTTCTGGACTTGGTTGCATACTTGGGAGTATGTCTTCTGATTGCTTTCTTGTAAATTGCTTTTCCAGTCTCTCTTCCCAATCTTTTCTAACCTCATTTGATTAATTCTTATAGTTATCATGCAGCATTTATATGACCTACTAATTATCCATTTTTTAAACAGCTCCATCTGTTCTAGATTCAACTAAGAACTCTGCAGAGCAGGTCATTTACTTAAAATTCTCCTATCCCTTTCTTTTTGCCTGTACTCTAAGATTAAGCCCTGGTAGGCAAGGCAGCCTCTAGCCTGCAGTCTAAATGTCTTCTTGGCCTCATCCCACTCTATTACATTTCTTAGGTGAGTTATATTCTCCAAATATCTTGGTTCCCTTGCCAGGTTTCTCCAGTAAATTCCAGTCCCCTCTTGCCTATTTTTTGTACCATTACTTGCAGTCATCTCTATTGGCAAAATCTCGTTCTTCCATTCTGTATCGGCTTAGTTCTTAGACTACGCTACTTCTATAATATTATGTATGGTTATTATTCTCTTTAAAGATCTGCATCTAAAACCCTACTCTGTGTCCATTTCTTGAACTTCCTCCTTACTTCATCATCATCCCTTACCACTTTGAATTATAACCTTCTGGTTGTATTATGTATATGAGCCTTAACTGTGTAGCGCTAAAATACCCCTTCAAATCAGGTAAACCTAAACCACTTAGATTTATTGGAAGGATCAGCTTCTCCCACTTAACTTTTGCCCTCATTTCCTCTCAGGTAAATTCCTTCAATTCTTTATTAATTACTGTCCAGAACTTTTCCTTGGGTTGATTAAAGTATGTCTGACCCATCTACAAGACTAAAGGCATTAACTACATTTTCATGGCTTCTCTCTAACTATCCATATTCATAAATAAGATTTTTCAGTTTATCAATGTTTATATTATCTTTTGTTTAGTCTCTTCCTATATATCCTTAGCTGCCGTAACAGAAGACCTTTTAAACCATTCTCCTGAATACTTCATCCTGTCATGTCCTCACAAATATGGGTATTGCTAAACCAATTTGTGTGTGGGTACATAATTTATGGCTATGCCTTTGTTTTATCTTCATTAATTTTTATATCCTCAAAAGACACGAGTCTGTTTCAAAATGTTTCACAACACTGAGATGTCATATTTATCAGGTACAAAATAATATCATCTGTAAATAAAGCCAACTTTTCTTGATTACCATACCAATTATATCCCTGTATGTCTGAGTCTCTTATTTTCTTTGCCAATGGCTCTAAATATAAAGAAAATAAAACAGAAAGAGGACACCCCTACCTGGTTCTTCTGTTCAAACACAGCTTAACAGAGAGGAACCCTCACATTTTAATTCTTGCTTCCAATCGTTCTTATTATTATATTAGGGAAGGCAAATACTTCCAATGCCCTTCTCATAAAATCCCAGATTACTCTGTAAAGTCCTTTCCACCAACAACAGATGTATTTTCTTTTATTCTGGTTCTCTCTGGATCACCATTGCTTAATTAATGTTGTCATATGTTTGCCTCCCTTCCACAAAACCACACTGATCCATATCTGTCAATTTTGGCAATACCTTTGCCTTTCTTTTAGCTAGTGTAGACATAAACAGTATATAATCATGGCTTAAAATTGAAATGGGTTTACTTGAAATTGGCTCTGAAGGGTTTTTGCCATCTTTAGGTAACACAGCCACCACAGCTTTCTTCTAAGATGTTGGTGCTTCCCTTCTTTTAAAATACTGTTAAATGAAATCTTCCAGAGCTTTATCACTTTCTTCCCTCCTAATTTCCAAACTTCCATAGGAATGCCATCTACTCCTGGATACTTTCCTGAAGATTGATTGTATGTCATTGTTTTTACCTAATCACCTCCTATCTTAAATGTTAGTTGTTGAGCCTTGTCTACCGTTAACCTTGGCATAATTATGTCTTTCATAAATATTTCCATTTGTACTCTTTCTTGATTCCACATTTCTCTGTTTTATACAAGTTTTCATAATTTCTGGAATATCTCTAAAATCTCTACAGGATCTTTGGTTATTTTTCTTGTTATAGGTTCCCTAAGTCTGGACACAACCCTTTCAATGTTCTGCTGCCTAAGTCATTGTGCTAAAAGTTTTTGTGTTCTGGAATTATCAAAAAATAGTTGCTTAACTGCAATCTTTCTAAACTCATACATATTATCCAGATACTCACTTATTTTCTCTTAGCAGTCAGCATTTGCTGCTTCTCTTGTTCTGTGAGATTCCCTTTATTCTGTAATACTTTAACCTTATTCAGCCCCTCTAAGTAATTTCGATTACTTCTTGATTACATCTCTTTCTCTTTTATTTTGACCTATTCTTAAACTCCATTTTCATTTTATCCCTAATAACTCTGGAATAATTTCTACTTCCCATTCCTTGAATTCATCTCTTTTTAACAGGTAGGTGGGAAAGCACCAGTGTCTTGTTTTTACTTCATTACCCCACATTTTTATCTTAGGTTTTATTGATGCATGATTAGAAATAGTTATATTATGTATGTTGAAGCTTTCAATTAAATGCACATATTTCTGTGAAATTTAATTTGTATCTCATTTTGCCCAGTTATTGTACACTGGGAATAGGGTCTACTTCACATACCAGAAATACCACATAACCGAAGACCATATAACTGAGCCGAGAACACCAAAACTTCAAATAAGCAAACTATCACAAAGGTTAAATGTTTCCTAGGATAAGTAATCACTGGACCAAAAACTCATGGAGAATATACTGCACCATCTACAGCCTACCCAGGTGGGGGGGGGGCTACACCCCCACCCCCAACTAAATATACCAATTCTAGGATTGCAATACAGTGGGAAAAAGAGTAAATATCCCCTTGTTGGCCCAGTGGTTACTTACCCTGGGAAAAATTCTGCTTTGTGATCTTTCATTTATTTGAAGTTCTGGAGTTCTCAGCTCGGTTATACGGTCTTTGGTTATGTGGCATTTCTGGTATGAGAAGTAGATCAGGGGAATACTATGTAAATTCTGTCTGAGTTCCTATTACAATTCATATCTTCCATACCAAACATTTTCATACATTTCTTCAGCAATCTACTATCTTTTGTTAAATTATCCCTTCAAGGCCCCCCTGATACATCTTCACTATTGCAAATCAAATTCCATTCCCCACCTATAAATAATATTCCCTGCTGAAAGCTGATTAATTATCCCAAAACGTTCTTAAGCTCCATTGTAGCAGTTTTAGGTGAAATATAAATACATGCCAGAGTAATCCTCCTCCCTTGTCAATTGCCTGTACCACTACAAATCCACAATTATTATCATTTTCCTCTTCTATCACTATTGGAGCTCCTCTAGCAATTAATATATAGATATATATACTCCCCTTTTCCTTTGTCCCAGGTATTACAATGAATAACCATTCTGAAATCCTTTCCTTATCAAACTCACATGCTCATGTCTTCCAAATGTTTTTCCTGCAGCATAGCTATTTGCACTCTGCATTTCTTAATATGCTTCACTACTCTTTCTTTTCTTTATATACCTCCCTTGCCAATAGCCTCTTACTACCACAGATCTGCCATTTTTGTCTTTCTTTCCGACATCTATCACTACTGAAGGCCCTCTAGCAATTAATATAATTTCTCCCCTCTTCCTTTGTCCCTGATATATCCATTCTGAAGTCCACTGTTTGTGTAATTCACATGCTCATTTCTTTCCAAATGTGTCTCCTGCAGCATTGCTATTTGCACTCTGCATTTCTTAATATAATTTACTAATCTTTCCTTTTTATCTGTACAGTACCTATAAGGCCATCCCATTCAAGGATAACATGGGCAGCATAGCCTTCATGATAAAAAGCTATTGTTCTCACCTATTATACATGACAGTTTTTTTTATGTGTATTTCCAGCGTTTGTGTTACATGCATATACTAGTGGTTGGCAGGCTGATTTTTTTTGTATGGCTATTTCTTCTCATCTCCATTTGAACCTATGTCACATTTTTCAAGACTTTTTGTTTTAATGAAGCCCTCAAAAAAAAAAAAAAAAAAAAAAAAACTAAATACAAATTACCCCCATCCTCTACTATTAACTTGGAACAAACACACACAACTATGAACATGTTCAGAACATGAAGTTCAACCCTTCAGAAGGAAGTAATTGCTTCAAATTGATGGCTGCATCTTCAGGCACTATCTAACCTAAAATTAAAGTTACTTATGCTGAAGTACATGCTACAGCCTTTAGGAGGGAGCAATTGCCCCAAATTGATGGCTGCATCTTCAGGCACTATCTAACCTAAAATTAAAGTTACTCATGCTGAAGTACATGCTACAGCCTGTGCTCCCACTTACACTGATTGCTCTCTGTCATTTTCTTATCTCTCTTCCCCTCCTAGATATGAAAAACAGCTTGTATGTTTTCAGAAAACATTAACTTTTAGACCCCAGAAAAATTGCACTGGGTATCTTTAAATAAAACTAAGTTGTTCAATGTTCCGTTAACTGTATTGAAGTATTAAGGCTGCTAGGTAGGTTGTTACCTCTTATTCACTTCCCATAATTTTAAAATTATTTTTATTCACTGAATTGCTTGCCATTGAACCTTTAAATTTTGCATTTCCCTCAGCAAAGAATACTCAGAATAACTGCTTGAACCTGCAGATGGCTTGTCTCCATAGAAATGTACTCAGCAATGAGTTTTGGTAAATTTCACTCAGAAAAGAATGCACAGCTCCGTCAGATGCAGACATCTTGACTCCATTGAGCATTTTCTAATGGAAAACAAACAAGATGATCCCCTTGTAGTTGCAAGAAGTCTAACATTTATATATGGAAGTATTATTTTTAGCCTTTGACAAGGATTCTGAGACATGTTCCAAGGTGTTTTCAGAGGAAACAAAATTTTCAGGGATAGTGGGGACAGCAATGTGGGTAGGTGATGTAAAGTTAGCACTAACTTTGTTTGCTAATATATTGACTATATCCTTGGGTCAGATTTTGTAATATTATTACTGTGGATGAGCTCAGTGCATTGTTGGACATTATTTCTTAATTTTCTGACATAGCTGAAGAAAGATTTGTAGTTTTCTTTGTTTTTTTGTGGCAACGTTAAATTCATATTCTGCTTTAAATGTTCTAGTAGTGCTCTTAAGTTCCTTGCTGGCATGTTTCACTGTAAAAAAGGGGATGGGATTCTACTGCTATTTTTTATTATTTTCCTTCTTTTATTATACAATTTATTGATACCGGAGTTCCATCAGAAAGGTTTATTCCTGAATATGCCATCATATTTAGGGTGGATGGGTACTGACCTTTCTATGTAGCTGTTTAGGTTCTGGTAAAAGTCAGAGATGATTGAGGCAGCCTTCTTAGTTGGGTATAATTGCAAGGAATTGTTGAGAATTTTGCATATATCTTCTACAAGCTGAAGTAGGTTTGACCTGAAAAAAATCCCTAAAGTTAGTCTCATTTTCTGATTCCATAGCACAGTTATCCATGACGATAAGATTACCAATTTGTGGTCAGATTGAACTAGGGATGAGGAGATTTGGGTGAGATACAGCCAGTTGCTAGGTTGATAAGGATGAGATAAAAGGATTTTAGAACTTTTAGGGGGTAGTTTTATGAGTTGTTTCAGTGTATTGGTGTTCACAAAGTCTAGTAGACTCTAAGCATAAGTATTTTTAGAGGTATGAGTTTGACAATCAATACTTTGGTAATAGAGGTCCCCCGTCAAGAAGATATTTGGTTTAATATTTAAAGCTTCAATAATGTTAAGGTAATTTCTATGATTTTTGGGAGACATTGATGGTTATCTGTAGCTAGCTGGCACTGAAGTAATATTCGGTTTAGTTAAGGGTGATTTGGATATCCAGGAGCTCCAAGTCAGAGCCATGGGTAATTTAATGCGTGGTAATGGTGTTTCTAACAAATACATATGCTTCATCACAGTTACCCAAGAGTCTGAAGGCATAATGGGCAGTAAATCCTAATAAAGAAGGAGTGTATCACTGCAATGAAACCATGTCTCAGTAGCTACAAAAATACGAAAATGTCTGAGTTCCACAAGAGACTCATGTTCTGGTGTCATTCTATTTAGACTCCTAGAATTGAGTAATGCCACCATGATGTTGTCCATATCTGAGTTTGAGTCTGTTATGAAGGATTGCCCTATAGGGAAACTCTACTTAAAAAGGGGTACTCTTGGAGCAGCAAAAGCTTTAGCCAGTAAGCTAAAGCCCAGGTATGAGAGAGGGTAAGTTATCCCTGGTAAAACGGGAAGTCTTATATACCATCTTATTCCAGACTGTCACATACTGGACACCCTTAAACACTACAACAATTATGTAACCAACTGTTAAATTAAATTCTCATGTCTTGGTATTTAGAAATCATTGTTAGTGAAGGCAAGATATGACTCAAGAACAGTGTCCCTTTAATACATGCATAGTAAATTCCACCATGTCTCTCTGCATATCCCTCTGTTTGGAGTGCCTCAGGTGATTCATTCCCACATGGGCCACCACTAGTTCATAATCATATTTGTCTGGTTTATGGGTCCTCAGGGCACTTGTTAGTGTTGCAGTTCCTGGTACCAAACACACAGCTTACATCCATCCTGTTATTTTCTAGTCTGGTAAGTTTGGAGATTGTGTGCATAACTACAGAGTTACCGATGATTAAAACATTTTCTTGTGTGGAAGCAAACTTAGTGGGCCTTATGGGCTTTTGTGATGATTCGTGAGTGAGCTGTATAGAGTTGCAGTATATGTAAGTGAAGACATAGTAGGTGCTGCCTTGTGTGCTAGAGGTTAGGATATTTTAAATTGTAGTTTAGGAGATTTTGGCATTTTTTTTCTTTACATTCTTAGCATAAGTTATGGGCCTAGTAGTGTGCTGTGACTGATGTGGTGTCATGGAAGCATGATGTTTCTCGATAGTGGAATGATGCTAGAGTCCTGCCTTTATGCTTCTTAAATAATTACATATCTAGCAGGTTGCACTATTGATTTTTGGAAGTAGTATTTTCTGTGAAAGCATAAGATGTAAGCAATATGAGTAAAACTCACCTCATTAAAATGTTGGTTGACTTGGACAAGTTCTCCAAATGGTGCAAGCACTGAAAATTTTCTGAAGTACTTGATAAACCAGTCTCTGCTGTCAGATGTGTTGGCAGTACATGGTGAACCTTAACACAAATACAGCACAGGATTAGCTTTACTACTAATGCAGCAAAAATATTCTTAATTCATCTTTTACATTACAGTAAAATGGAAAATGTGTTATTTCTTCCTATGGTACAGGGTTTGATTCCCTTAGCCTTCATTTGCCTACTGTGTGATCTCGAGCAACTCACTTAACCAGACTGTGCTTTGGGGTAATTGGGAGACAGGACTAGGCTCCTTAATGGTCTCTTGGTCCTTAGATTTAGAAAAGTACATATGAACCTGTAACTACCAATTTTAGTATATTAATTTTTTTATTTTGGTATATATATATATATATATATATATATATATATATATATATATATATATATATATATATATATATATATATATATATATATATATATATATATATATATATATATATATATATATATATATATATATATATATATATATATATATATATATATATATATATATATATATATATATATATATATATATATATATATATATATATATATATATATATATATATATGAGATGCTTTATCTTCAGTTGGTTGACTAACATGAATGCCAACATCTTGAAGGTAAACCACTCTATGTCAAAAATGGAAATGTCATCTTCTTAGTACACATGCACATAGGTTGCTTCTTGCAGCATGCAAATATTACTTAAAAAAAAATACAACTTCCCCTTTGTGGAGGGTATACCCCCTGCTAATTATATATACTAACGCTGAAATTGCACAGTCCCTGGGGAAAGGGAATATTCCGATACCCATGGATTGTTGATCTCGCACACCTGTTGACCATCTGTATAGCTGACCAAATACTGTCAATTAAACAGATGTCGGCAAAACTCCCTGTCGACCATATATATTTGTGTGTGTGTGTGTGTGTGTGTGTGGGCACACACAATAGGCAAGAAATAACATGACACAATAACTTGGTATATAAGCAAGCCATTTTCACTGCAGCTACCAGTCTGTGGTGGAATACCAATAAACTCATTTTCATAAATGCAACAACAGATTTCCTACGTTTCACTGAACAAATGTGTGATGGCAGCATTTTGCAAATAAAAAGGTAATAAAACATACCCATCTCAGCATATTTGGTTGTAATATAAATCAGGGGCACTCATCAAACTGTAAAATACGACATTTTAAACAAAGCACAATTGTGTACTCTAAAACTTGTATTATCTTTTGTTAACTTCATTCCCCACATATATTATGTTGTTCTTTAACTAATTAATGTAAACCTCAGAAGAGAGTTCAGCTTAATATCCACTCCTTAGTCCCCAGGTGCAGCCATTTTTCAATGTGCCTATAAATAAATTACAGACTATCAGGCAATGGTAAATGATACATCTTCAGCCACCGGTCAACATTCTAATGTAACGCTAAGAAAGTTGACTGCTGCATGAACATGTACATTCACCATTGCCTACACATAAATTACAAACTGTCATTCACCATTGCCTGATAGTTTGTAATTATAAATAATTATATTTATTCTGCTAAACACATAAAAGTACCTGAGCTTTGCAATATGTTGAAACACAAGATTAGAGTCAAGTGTCCTTCTTTTTAATCAGATCAGCAGCTTGAAGCAAGGCTACAGTAATAGTATTTAATTGTGAGGAAGTGAGTGCCTTTTTTTCCAGGGGAGGGAACCTTTGCCATCGTGTATTTGGTTGCTAACAAGAATATGAGCATGAGTCTTTGAGCTAGAACTGAAACTTTACATAATGTACAATACAACATCTGTACAGAGGTGTAGGCCATCCAATGGCAACAGTAGGAAATGCTCACATATATCTCTCTTCATCTGGATGATGGGCTTCTTCTGGGTAGGGTTTGGTGATAAGCCTTTATTCTTCCTGCCATTGCTGTGGGATGTGAGCATTATGTGCATGGAATTGGGCAGAAATAATATGATTCAGGAATGAAAAGTATATATTTGTAGTGAAGTGCCATGCACGCATCTCAAAACTTACTTGAAATGAGATGTAGGTGTATAGCTACTTTTTTGAATTGTGCACCATCATTTAGACTATTGTCACTCCCCATAGGAGAATACAAAAGCTGTCCCCCTTTCCGTTTCACATTCCCCAAACACAGCATTACTGGTGTACTACATATACTTAGCGGTATTACACAGTGGGCCATTATTTGAATGGTGGAGAACAGAAACAGTATGCAATACTCTGGGCACACTTCTTTGCTGTCTCAGTTCACTTTATTTCTTTCTTCTTCTTAGTACTCTTGTTCTGGGCAAATTGTACCACATAAAATGAATTTGTACATAACGGCTTACATGCCGTATTCCTACCTAAGCCTGTTATGGGATGAACCTTACACAGCAATCAAAGTGATTTTCTCTTAATGTATGAAATTCCCATAAACATCTTACCTGTAACATTCAACTGATTCATAAGATATGTGATGATAGCTTCGTAAATATCTTTCCGATTAGCTTGAGGCATAAAGGAGTAGGATTTATCTAGTCCTTCAATGCTGAAAGATAAAGTTAAAAGAACAACGTTTAGTACCCTGGATTACAGCAGCTTATATTTTTTCTTTCCTAGATTGCTACAATTGTGAAGTATCAAAGAGAATAAAACTTGTATCCCATCAGTAAATAAGAACCATTAAGTATTGCTCTTAATACTTATGCCACTTTGTATGCCAGCTCATACTTCAGATATTCAGTGTATTTAATTATCAGATATGTTATATTGTACTTTTTTCCTTCTGCCTGTAACATGTGCTGCAGCAACATTTTAGAAAGCTACGATAAATTATGGTTGTGTGAAATAACTTACATGTAGATATATATATATATATATATATATATATATATATATATATAACCCAGTAAGTTAAAAGTGTGATTTTGTCATTGAAAATTTATACCTGTTTTTTCATATATATTCTGAATTATGCAGATGTTGAATAGTCAAACATATACCTTAAACATTTTGGTTTCTAACTTTGAGCACTATGAATGCGGACACTGGGGAAGTCCAGCAGCAAAAACAAAATGTAAAATATAACGTAGCAAAATCAGGCATGTAAGGCTACATCCAGGGAATATTTATGAATCTCAAGAGCTGACACCTGACCTAAGTTTTAGACGGCCTTTTCAAATGGCATTGTTTGTAGGCATTGAGGTCTGTTCTCTGGGAATACGGTATGGTGTAGTAACTGCAGTATGTGGATGGCTTATGGCACAGGCCACGATTCAGTCAAGGTGCACTGATGCACCAAAATCAAGCATGTGCAGTTTGGTGGTGATGAATCAAACCAGCTAGTGCTATAAAACACTGAGCAAAAATCCAGGGGGATGGGTTATGCAAAATGAAAAGGTGCACCATAATGAGTGTGTAATGAGAGATAACTGAACATCTGCACAAGCAGTGTTGTAACTCATAGTTGTTAGCAGCAAAGGCATGCAAGATCTTTTATACATCTGTATATAAAGGCAAAGAAGTGTGCTGAAATTCATGGAGCTGCAATTAGAGAACATTCTTGGAGTAGCAGTATCTATAATACAGAGGTACAGGAGCATGAACCAACAACTAGTCATATAATAGGAAAAGGCACAGGCATTGGACAACACATCAGCAGCTAATGGACCTGCACCTGATGGAATGGTTCTTAGTTGATTACTGGCATTGGTAGCTGTACGTGGCATGCAGATTGGATGTGGGGGAAGGCATGAAATTTCTATACTACTGACTACCAAAGTATGTGCAGCTGTTATTCTAGCTGCAGTGACCTTTTAGAGACACATAAGGGTACTTTATCATGTGTCAACCTGTAGATTCTCAAATAGTTTCTTGATAAAATTCTGTTCATGGATGAGCATAGTGGTTTCAATGGACAGAGCTATCAATATACATGTCTTTTATGACATAGTCCACCTTCACAATATATTAGAAACTATAGCTTTCATACAACACTATCAGGTGTACAAAGATGGCATTTTATCAATAGGAACGACTATAATTCAATCAACTGCCAGATAGTATGCAGTACACGAGGGTTGATAATAAATGTGTCTGCACAACACCTTAGCAGTAAAAGTCATCCCTATCACCGCTTCTGCCACGATGATATTCCACAGGACTACCTAGTAGGTAAGTACAGGCACATATCCAATTTATCTACAGCTACAGACAGCATCCATACAAGTCTCATCTTCCCTATGCCTCTACTGTGTTTTTGGTGATGCAGGCTATCCAGTGGAGCCCTGGTTGGTGATGCCCAGTAGGAATGTGCACAGTATGGTAGAAATACAATATATATCACCCATACATAAACCTGAAACATCATATAGTGAAGGTCTGGCCTGCTGAAAGATTAGTTCTACTGCCTAGACACAACTGGGGGCACTACAGTCTGCCCATGCCACTGCCTGCAAGCTATTTGTAGCACACTCCCTGTTCATTTGTAAATCCATTTGCACAGTTAATTTGTAGAATTTGTATTTTGCACATGCATATATTTTTATATGTGATTTCCACTTCGTCCACTGAGGGTGCCAATCAATTATATTTTATACTTTATTCATTCATTTACTGCTGCTGATTCTTGTATTTTATATATATTTTTTAGCCAAGTTTTTAGAGTAAATTTGTTTAAATATTTAGTAATTTTTTTTGAGAAGTGAGTCATTTTCATACTTTATTTATAATACTGATGACATTCACATTTTAAATGCATTTTAAAATCTTTTTAAGCTGATTTTAAGGAGCCTTTCAGTCCTTTTAATATGGTTTGTGATGAATATTCATGAGTTTTATGATAATGATGTTTTAACAATTTGTCTTATTGTATTGGTCAGTTTGCACTGTAGGATGTTATATAACTCTGAGTTTGATCGTTAGATCCACATCTGATGAAGTTTTAAAACGAAAATGCTATTTTTTATGTGACTGCGTTCACGTGTTTTTTTCTTTATTAAAATAATTTTATGGACTCTCCTGGCTGGTTTGGACTCCTTGGTACCTTGGACACTCTATTCTTTATAACCCCACTTCCTGCCCCTCTATCTCCAACATTGTATCACAATATAACCCCCGACGTCAACTCCGTTCATCAGACAAACAGCTTCTAGACATCTGCAAACCATCAAAAATATTGGCAAGCCATTATATAAATACTGAGTAGCTTACTCCTGGAACTCCCTTCTTTATAATATCAGAACTTTCCCCTATAGGTCCCAGTTCAAACTTGCTCTCAAGCACTACTTACAAAACACCTGGTCTTGCTCCTGCCTAGCACCAACCTGATCCTACTTACCCTCTTTCTAATACCACTTCCTTCTTCTCACCATCCTTCTTCTTCCTCTCTTCTTGCCCCTCTTCCTAGCAAAACATACCAAGCCCCACTACTTGGAAATGATATCTTCTTCTCCTTTGCATGCAGACTATCATGCTAGTACTATGTGTGTGTGTGTGTGTGTGTGTGTGTGTGTGTGTGTGTGTGTGTGTGTGTGTGTGTGTGTGTGTATATATATATATATATATATATATATATATATATATATATATATATATATATATATATATACACGCAAACATTTACTCAAAAATATGTACAAAACTAATTGAGTTAATATTTTTTTGTTGTATAACTGGATGTAATTTCTTACTTAAATAATTCTGTTTGTATTTGGAGCTTTTCTCCTCGGGTCTCCGCTGAAAACAGGCCATTGGCTCAGTTGGACCAACTCGGTTAACAAATGGCAAGCAATAAATAAATAAATATATAAATAAATGCCCATCCTTATAATCTTTGTAAATGACCTGTAAGCCTTTCACTGGCCTCATCCAGTTTCTAGCCTTTACACTGTGTAGCGTGTGCCTTTTCTGAGGGCATCTTATCATATTATCGGATTTCTTCCATCACTGCAGTGTCTTCCAATTCTTTTCACTCATTGCATTGATGTCATTTTTCACTGTGTTAAATGTTAAGCTCAAAATGTGTGGTGAATACCTCTCTTCTCACCAGGCAACATCTGCATACCCTATGTACATATATCAGGACATCATTCCCAGCTTGAATTAACTTTTCTTACTGGTGCACTCTGCCTCTGTGGGGGCCATAAACACACCTATCATAAGAGAAGACAACAGTTACAGAGCACAGCTGTCTGAAAACAGTAGACTATGAATGAGGAACATTAGGCTACATTGAGTATGAACTCCAGTGCATGGTTCTACTGGGATAGATACAGTAGAGGTTACTGGTATGATATGGAGAATGAAGTGCATTAATTTCATCCAAAACAGTGGCATGAACACACATGTATATGTATACAGTTATGGCAATTTACAGGTTCATAGGTGAGTACTAGGCTAATGGCCCTGGAGCCAACACAAGCCTAGCCCAAGAAAATACCCAGTTGTCCTGTTGCCAGAAGTTAGTACCTTGTATCCCTATTGAGCAAGGCTGTTGAAATAATCCCTGGGGTGAATTTCCTGTTACCCATCCACTCATCAAGATTTTTCTTGAAGAGGGCCAGTGAGGTGCTCTGCTTGACATGAATGAGAAGTTTATTCCAGAGTGTGGGTAGTCTCTGGGTTAGTAACCTGTCCCTCCAGCAGGTTTTGTTTATTGTGGTGATGAGGTTGCGGTCCTTGGAAAGTGTGGTGCAGAGGGATTGAGTCTTTTTCAGATGAAGCATGTCTAGTAACAATGGGTCCAACATGACTTTGTATGCCAAGCAGAGATCACCTCTAAGTAGGTGATATGAGACAGAGTATAACTGTAGTTTTTTGAGTCTGTCTGCGTACGGCAAGTGTTTGAGTCCTAGGATCCTCTTTGTGAGGCATTTCTGTGACTTCTCCAGTTGTTGCAGATGTTTATTGAGGTGCATGCCAAATGGGGCATTGTACTCTATAATGGGTATAATGAGGGATGAGTAGAGAGGGGTTATGACCTCCTTCTTCCTGGATGAGAAACCCTTTGTAATGAGGTGTGCCACATAGAAGAACTTTCTAACTACAGTGGCCACATGGTTGTCGAAGGAGAGATTGCTATCCACTTGTGTCCCTAGATCTCTTATCATACCTTGGGAGTTGAGAGGGCTACTGTTGAAGTAGTAGTTCATGGACACAGAGTTTTTCCCGAAGGGGAGGACAATGCATTTTTTGACATTGAGCTTAAGACCATGGTTCTGGCACCAGTCGTTGGTGTCAGTGAGGCCTTTTGTAGGATGTTGACATCAGCTTGAGAGTCAATAATTTGCAGGGTCATACCTGCCTGTAAGTATACTTATCCTCCCATCCTCCTTTCCACCCCTGCCATCACCCTTTCTCCCTATATGTAATGTGTGTATCTGTCTGTTTACCTATCTGTCTATCTATCTATCTATCTATCTATCTATCTATCTATCTATCTATCTATCTATCTATCTATCTCTATATATTTATGGGTACATGACAGCTAATGAGAGGGACTATACTGACAGTCATAATACTGAATGTATAGTCTTGAAATGTCAAAATGCTGAAATGTTAAAATGTTGAAGTCAACATATCTATTATTACCAAACATGTACTGAATGCGGACAGTATGCTTGTAAACTGCCAGTCAACAAACAATATCATTACACTATCAGCGAAAGTCTGAAATAAGCACTAACATAGGTCCTGCAGGGGGGAAGGCCAGCTCTTTAGAAGGTATTTTGATTACAGTACTGTACTTTCAGTATATTGCTTTTCCATATGTTGACACGGACCCTATAAATATATGTGATATGGGTCCATGTCAGATATTTTCAGAAATTCGAAATTCATACGGTTAAGACCACGTGATTGAGTTTCTGAAAACTCGAACATCAAAAAAAAAAACCCCACAAAAATCAACCTTTTTTATGTTTTCACCCCTGCAAATTACCAACTCTGAGACTGCGCTACAGTGAAGGACAGGGTAAATTTCCCAATCCACAATGTACTGCGATCTCCATTTAAAAGCTTTGAGTTTTCAAAAACTCGATCATATGGTCTTGACTATATGAATTTCGAGTTTCTGAAAACTTAATCAACTGATAGGGATACATATGTGTGTATACATATATATATATTTGATTGTTGTTCATACAGTATGTTTATCAGAGATAATCTTGAAGATTTACTGAAGATAAGACAAGAAAGGAAAAACTAAAAAAGGAGGAGAATATAGACAAAATCATAAGAGGTGTATTGACATTTTAAGGGAAAGCTTTTCAACTTAGCCTATGGGAGAGTTAGTGGGCATAGATGGGACAGTGGGGAGTAAGCGGCAGTGAGTTGTTAAGTAATGTGTGATAATACGTAGTACATCTGTGGGAGTTTTAAAGAGGAGATTGGATAGTGGGTAGGGGAAAGGTGTTAGAATATATATATATATATATATATATATATATATATATATATGGGTCTACCTCATAACTTTAAAATTTCATAACTTTGTTAATTTCTTTAAAGATTAAAAGGTACATGAGACAATTGCTACATTGTCTCAAGATGCCCATATCCACCAAGCTGTCAACAGAAACATTAAGAAATTGCAAATCCATGTTGTCAGGACCTGTATCGGGGTGGACTAACATGGTTTAGTGACTTGGTTTTACAAGGGTCACCTGAGTGGTGTGTACAGTTAAGGCTAGATGTTAGGCAGTACTATGATCTGATATTAGTGCTGTTTGATGCTGTATAATAATAATATATAATATTATATAAATAATATAATAACAATATTTTAATAATAGCTTTAACTTCAGATAATCCACTTAAGAGCTCAAGAGAAATAAATATGGATATTGTAAAACCCAAATCGATTTATACCTGTTTTTTCATATTGAGAAGATAGCTAGTAATAATACAATAAAATGAGGGCCCTTTCAGAACAGCTAGGCCCAACACAGAACACAGAAGCCAAAATGCACTGCAGACTACAAAAATGCCTTAAATTAATAATTTTAACTTCAGATAAAGGAGTAAGCACAACACACAAAACCTATTTAAAAGGTAGGATATGTGCACTATTGTAAATGTAGTTTAAATGCACTTTTCTGGATGCAAAATGTAATCCAAATACTTTGTTTTCAAGCTTCCAGCAGTCTCAGTACACCAGCACTTCTCAGGTACTGATGTACTGACATCTCATTGAAGTGGCATGCCATTACTGTACTTAGCAGTCTGTGCTGAAGTTAACTACAGTGCCCAAAGTAAAAACCAAGTATAATGCAAAATTTCTGTGAGAGATAAAGGCATATGAGCTACAGCCACTGGAATCAATCTTTGAAAGGCAATGTCTCTGCTACCTTTGAAATTTGATTATGAAGCTTTCAGATAATAACAAAAGGGTGCTCTGCTACAAAACAACAAACCTAAGACTGCAGTTTTAATTTCAGAGCTTTTATTACAGCACATCTCTGAAATTGACCTCATAACTCTAGCAGCATTTTTGCCATGATATACTACAATACATTTTGTGAAAAACAGAGGACTTTTATTTTGATGAATTAACTCATAAAGGCATTAGTGTTTGGCCATTACTGTAGTCAGTATACTAAGCAGGGTTTCACCACAGCAACATATATGAAAAGCGAGTACAATGCAAACTGTCAGATTGTGGCGATAAAGCAGTAAAAGTACATGAAGTAAAGCCACCAAGTCCTGTCTTTCAGATTCTATACCTCTGCCACCATTTCAGGTGAGATTATGACATTTTCAGGTAATAGCAACTCGCTACTCTACTAGCCAACATATCTAAAGATGCAATTCCAAATTCATAGCTTCCAATGTCTCACAACTTTTAATTTGGCAACACAGCTCTAGCCACTTGAAAGCAGGACATTATAACCAATGCTTTTCACAACTGAAGACATATATTTTTTCTGAAAAAATATAGAAGATTTACTTCTGGTGTCTTGTCTACTCAACAAAGAAGTACTTTAACAATATTATTATACTCAGTGTGCTGGGCAAGTGTTTACAATGGCACCCAAAATAAAAACTGAGTATAATGCAAAATGCCAAACTATGGCAGTAACTACACATGACTTAGAGCCACTAAGACATAGTTGTCAATATCTCTGTCACCCTTTGAGATTTAATTAAGAAACTGCCAGGCAATAAAAATAGTGTAGTTGCATGATAACTTATGCAGGCATGGAGAAATGCCAAATGGACATCAGCAAATCCAAATGAACAAAGCACATGCACATCAATCCACAGAGGCTTAAAAAACAGTAAACCAGTGTTTGTGCAGGAGGGCAAGTCCCCCTGCAACCCCTGCTACCTATACACACACACACACACACACACACACACACATATATATATATATATATATATATATATATATATATATATATATATATACCAACTTCTGATTGCTTTACAGTGGAGAAAGGTCAAATTCCCTGATCTGCACTGAATTATGATCTTAGTGTGAGAATGCCTGTAATGTTGAGGAAGCTGATTTTTTTTTTTTTTTGTTCAAACAATTTTATTAATTTCCAGAATTAACAATAAATATAATACATTTAACTAGTGAATAATTTAATATAACATATTATATACAATATTTACATATGGCCTATATAAAGAAAGAACAATCCATTAGAGAAGTTTAGTTACACATTGACAAGCATTTCTAATTCACTCTCTTCTAGATCAAAGAAGTTGTGGAAAGCTTTAGTGTTTCGATAAGAGAAAGAATTATCTTTCAAGGGTTGTTAGTCCATTTTTTAGGGAAAATTCTTGTTTCTTTGACTATTATTTCCAGACATGCTGTTTCTTCCAGTAAAATCAAAAATTCTCCAATGTTGGGTTCTGAAGAGGGTTTCCATTTTCTTGTACTACACTTTCTAGCAACTGCTAGTATAGTCCAGAGAAGATATAAATTATTTTTACTCATTTCATTTGTTTCATTGATATTCAGAAAAATCAGAGATTTAGTTAATACAAATGAATCTGTGAAAATAGCGTGAAGGAAATTACTAATCTCCTCCCAATATTTTTTTATTTTATTACAACCATAAATTATGTGAGACCAATCAGCTTCACAGCTTAGTGAACATCTCCAACATACCATGTGTTTTGAAGAATTCATTTTAGCAATCTTGCTGTGAGTATAAATGGCTCTATGAAGAAATTTCCAAGTGAAAATCTTCCAAACTTGTAAATTAGAGGTTCGTTTGGTAGAGTGCAGTAAATTAATTTTACTTTCAGTTGACAAATTAATTAAGTGACCTTTAGTGATAAAATTCCAGAAATTTTGTTTTGGGTTAACTTTATAGTTTATTAAAATTTCATATACTTTTGATATTAAATTTGTCCAGTTGTAGTTATTATAAATCATTTCTTGAATATAGAATATTAGTTTAGGTTCAGTTTTAAAGGAGGAGTTGTTAATTATTCTGCATAATTCTTGAGCATAAGATAAAATGCTTTGAAGTACAAGCCAATTTGTATTTGGAATATCAAAAGTATTTTTTATTTGTTGTATATTTAGCACTGACAAGTTCCTAATACAGTGTTGCTAGCAAGATGTTGTTTGTCTTTTCGGCTTTTCCCGGTTAGGAGCTAATGATTGGAATTAGATTTTTATGGTGCCGAGTTGCCAGCCCAACGCCCAACCTTCAGCGAAGGCAAGCCCATTAATTCCCAATTGTTAAAAATATTTTTATGAATTTTGTTGGAACATTTTTTGTAATTTTGAAGGGTATTAGCAGCTCTCACCATAATTTTATGTCTATATTGGAATTTATGAAAGATCTAAATAAATTGTAAATGTAATTTATATGGTTTGAATTGGTGGGATTCAGCATGTTAAATTGTAGAGTAATACTTAGTATATACCAACATTTATTAATTTGATCATTTGGCGGGAGATTTTTTACTAATTTATTCTCATTTAAAAAATGGAAATATGTAGTGATTTCCAAGCAGAGGAAAAGTTAGGATCTCTCCAATTAACAACTATTTTGAAAATAGAAGCTTTGATATATGTTTCTAAATCCGGGAAGCTGATTCCTCCCAGTTCCCAAGGTCTAATATGATGAGAGAAGGTTATCCTATTCTTTTTAGGAAATCAGTGAAAGTTTAAAAGTGTTTATTAATGCCTTTTAATAGCTTTTTACTTGGTAACATAGGAATGGCTTGCGCTATGTAATTTATTTTTGGAAGTAATACCATCTTTATTAATTGCAATCTATCTTCAAGTTTTAGGTATAATTTGTTCTATTTTTCTGTAAGTAATTTTAATGTGGTTAAATTTTTTTTATAGTTTGTAGACAAGGTTGCAATGATATTATCACATAATGTAATTTATAGAGACAATCTGCTCTCCTATTATGTGGTTTGCAATTAAATGAATGTTATGTTTTTTGTTCAAAAACATATAGCTAGATTTTGTATCACTTATACGTAGACCTGAGCTGTAAAATAATTTTTTAGCTTGTAAATATAACATTTGCAGGCATTGCAGAAGTATTCACACTTCCAAGTATGATGAATATAGTGGAAAGATGAGTAAAGAAAAAGTTAAGGAGTTAGAACAGTTACTCAGAAAGCAGCAGTTACTGTTTAAACATGTTCGTCAAGCAAGTGATGCTGTTGTTTGGGCAAGTTATAGAATCGCACAAGAAATAGCTGTGTCATCGAAGCCTTTTTTTTGGAGGGGAGACTTTATAAAGAAATGTATGTTGGTGGCTGTGGAAGATATTTGCCCTGAAAAAGATCAAGCATTTGCAAACATAAGCCTTTCAAGAAACACAGTTGCAGATAGAAGTAATGAATTATCAGAAAATCTTAATAGTCAACTCAAAGAAAAAGTTGCTAAATTTGTATCATTTTCTGTAGCAACTGATGAAACTACAGATGTAAGTGACACAGCACAACTTGCAGTTTATGTATGTGGTGTAGATGACAATATGCAGGTAACTGAAGAATTTGTGGAACTGATACTTGTGAAAGAAACAACAACGGGTGGGGGGGGTGATATATTTGTGAGTTTGGTAGGTGCACTAGATAAAATAGGTGTAGAGTGGACAAAAACTGTGAGTCTGGCTACAGATGGAGCACCTTAAATGGTTGGTAGGAAAGCTGTCATGGCAATAAAGTTAAAGGAAAAACTACTAGCTATGAATTCAGATTATCGGATTCATTGTAACCATTGAATAATTCACAGAGAAGTGCTTTATAGTAAAACATTATAGATGGATCATGTCATGGATGTTGTTATTAAGGCAGACTTCATACCCATGTGAGGTCTGAACCACAGACCAACAGCTGATTGGAGGTAATTTACACTCACAGTCTGCCATATCACTCTGATGTTCATTGGTTAAGCCAAGGAGTTGTGCTGAAGCACTTTTATAAATTAAGAAGTTTAATACAGAGGTTTATGGATGAGAAAGGAAGGGATGGATGCACAGGCATTGAAAGACAAAGAATGAGTTTAAGATCTAGCTTTTATGGTAGATATAACAGAACACTTGCATCACCTGAATACAAGGCTACAATGTTACAATAAATTGGTAACAGATTTATATGACTCTATTTGTGCCTTTGAGTTAAAGCTTAAACTTTTTGAACTCCAGCTAGCAGCAAGTAAAACTCTGAAGTCCCTGCAAGATGCACCTGAGTTTCATGGATATCAACAGTGAGAAGTATTGCACCAAGATTTCCAAGTTAGTGAGTGAGTTTGGAGAAAGATTTGCAGACTTGAAAAACCTTGAGAATGATTTTTCTATTTTCCGCAACCCTTTCTCTGTTTCTGCTGATGAGGTATCAGAACAGTTTCAGTTAGAACTATTTGAGCTCCAGTGTAATTCAGAGTTGAAGGATAAGTTTTTAAATGCTGATATTGGCACATTTTATCAGTATGTTGGACCAACATATCCCCAAATTAAATGTTTGGCCTCAAAGATTATGTCAATGTTCAACAGTACCTATGTCTGTGAACACCTCCTTTTTGTGATGAACTTGAACAAGTCTTGACTCAGGTCTCAACTTATTGATGAACATCTCAACTCAACACTGAAGGTAGCTGCTGCTCAATCCTTAGTGCCAAACACTGATACACGTGTGCAGGCCAAGAGATGCCAAGTTTCTGGGAGCAGTAGTACCAGGAATTAAGGTAAATAGCTTGATTTTTTTGACTAAATTAACATTTCTTTATTATTATTATCATTATTATTACTATTATTATTATTACATCACTCCCCTAATAAGTGATCTCGATCTGATAATTACCTGGTCCGCGTACTGTATACTCTGATGAAATGCGGCCTGCTGGGATAAATGAGTTTGACTATTCTGAAGTAGATCAAGGTCAACCACACTGTAAACCTTTGACTACCTGCTCCAGTGCATGCTAGCTTGTGCTACCTGCTACCTTTGAGTTTGCAAGGTCTACACTAACAGGGACCTGGTCACTGCCTTGCTCCATAACTTCCTGCTTGCTTTGCACCTCTTTGAATGGCTTGGAGCCTATTAGCTTGGCTCCAGCACCTACACACTGTTACTATTATTATTATTAATCATGAAGTCATTTGGTATTTTTTGAGCTTCAGTCAGCTTTTCTAATACAAGAATGAACATTAATGAACTGGACAAAAATCTGTTAGTTTATTTGCAGCTGAGCAATACTTTGTAATGCATTTGGTATGGGGAAGTAAACTGAGTATGAAATTAATGGAGGCCATATTATCACCTTTCTGTACAGAAATGACTGTTGATGCTTTCCATAGAGGTGACATGAGTCTTCCCATTAAGACTGTCTTATCCACCATTAAAGTGTGCTAGGTAATGACACTAGTCATCAGTCTGTTAGCTGTTTGGCAGGTTACTTGCATTGGTAACTGATTTAGATTCAGTGTACAGGGTATACAAAACACTCTCCTTCCTCCTCCAAATAATTATGAAACAACTCTGACCCAAATGAAACCTCTGACTGTGACACACACAGCACAACCAAATTTCTGTCTTTGTTCAAGAAAAAACACAGACTGTGGTACACAGAAAGATAAACAGCAAAGCAAGTTTTCTATCTTTATTCTAGCGCCTCGGTGTCTCCACCTTCAAGGAATAACAAACAGCAAGAAAATTTTACACACACACACACACACACACACACACACACACACACACACACACACACACACACACACACACACACACACACACACACACACACATATATATATATATATATATATATATATATATACACACACACACACACACCCCACATAATTAAATAAAATCACTTGATAATTAAACAATGAACCTCCCCTTAAAGTAAACACTTCCAGTTTAATTCATTATTTAAACCATTAGGCACCAGCGTTTTGTATTTTAAAATATAAATATTCTCCTTATATAACAACTTCTGTTTCAATATATTTTCATCATTATATAAACATTCCACTCTTTCTAAAATTGTGCCTTGTAATAAAGTAATATCACTGTTATGCAACATTTTAAGATGTAAAGCAATTACTTTGTCTTCTCTTCTGTTTCTAATATCCCTTAAATGCTCCATAAACCTGATATGAAATTTTCGCTTAGTCTCCCCTATGTAGTACAACTGGCATGGGCACCTCAGGGCGTATACAACTCCCTTACTTCTACATGAATAGGTCCCCCTGGGTTCAGATTTAACCCCATTCATACCATTAAACGTGTTTACTATATGAGTACACACACCACACTTATTGCAGCTTAATGTTCCTCTGACTGATGGTGTATCTAATACATTCATAACTGCCATGCAAAATCTACCATGTACCACCATGTCGCTCAAATTTTTTTCACTTTGATAAGAGAAAAAAGGTTTCTTAGGCAAAATAACCACCAAAAACCTATCTTCCATCAAATATTTCCAATAATATTCAATTAATGTTTTCATCTCATCACTTTTAATATCATATACAGATACATAGTAGATTGAATGTACTGCTTTCCTGCTAATTATTCCCTGTCCATACCTATAGCAAGTACGTTTGTCTTTGTGTCTATTTATGTTACTTCTTCTACTCTTATCGTTACTTATTTCATCCCATATTCTGGTCTGGGCTTCTCGCATAGTATTTGGATCATAACCCCTTCTCAAAAAACATATATCTTGTTTGTTTCATCTCTTCCATCAATAAATTTCTGTCACTACACAGCCTTGAAATACGTAACATTTCTCCATAAGGTAAAGCTTTCAAGACATGGGGTGGATGCAACTAGTGGCATGCAAATATTGGTTATCATCAACAAACTTCCTGTGTATATTCGATGAAATAATTCCACTTTCCTTCCCTTCCAGGATAAGATCTAAATATACCACTTTACTCCCCTTCTGAAGCCCATCAAACGATAAGCCAAAAGGGTTTTTATGCATTTCCAACACAAACTTATCAACTTCATCCCTACCCCCCTCAAAAACAAATATCAAATCATCAATAAAACAAAAGTAAAAAATCAACATATTTTTTTCATAAAATCCAAATTAAATAAAAACTTAATCTCAAAGAAAGACATAAAAAGATTAGCATAGATGGGGGCAAATGCTGCCCTCATTGCGGTACCCTGTTTTTGTCTATACAATACATCATTAAAATAAAAATAATTGTTCTTCAAACAAAAATTTACCATATCAACTACAAAACTGGAGAAGGGGCTATCCCCCAGAAAATATGCAATAGCCTTCAAACCATCACTATGGTTAATAGAGGTATACAGGCTCTTTACATCAACCACTAACCAATATTTATCCTTGATCCAAACTATCGGAGAGACTTTCCTCAAAAAATCAAAACTATCCTGTATGTAAGCGGGAGATTTCAAAATGTAAGGCAACAATATTTTATGTAGAACTAAACCAATGTTATGTAAAAAATATTTGCAAGCCAAAATAATAGGTCTACCAGGTTGTTTTTCCATATTTTTGTGTACTTTAGGCAGGCAAAAGAAAACAGCTATCTCACTGTTATGGTTAAACAACCTATCCCTAACATCTTTCTCAGTAAAATAGCCCAACCTAACACTTCTATCTAACATTTTTTCATATTCAACTACTGCTTGCTCATATTTACTAATGCTAAATTTCTCATATACATCAACATTTTCCAAATGCTCCATACACATGTAGTATTGTAGTGTATTCATAATCACTATTTTGTTCCCCTTATCCAAAGGTTTTATTACTATGCCCTTCATATTTCTTAACATTTTCAAAGCTTGCCACTCCTTCAAAGTTAGATTATAAGGTATCTTATGTTTATTAACCAATACACTTTCACAAATATTCTCACCTCCATATCCTATCATGGAATCAAACTGTGAAATGCGTGTATTTTGAAAGGGTGGCATAAACTTATTAAATGTTGGTATAGTAGATACATCAATCTCACAATATGCATTTGGAGACATACTTTCATCATTGCTACCCTCAAACATTTCCCCAGCTTCCTCAAAACAGGAGAAAAAACTATCATCAGATTCACTAAGCAGAGAATTATTGTTTGCATTATTATTTTTTAACTCCATTGCAAAATGATATTTTAAATACAACTTCCTTAAAAATGTAAACATTTCTTGCTTCACTATATAGCCTCTAGGTAACACAGTAGGTACAAACTTAAGCCCTAAATTCAACACTGATACTTGTTCCTGAGTTAAATTACATTGAGACGAATTCAGTAATAAACTTGGTTCGGTACATACCTCACCATCTGAACCTTTTGTTATGATATTGTCCATTACTTTGTCCCTGTTTGAAATCAGTCATATAGCCCCTTTCTGAGTGGCCAACATTGGCCCCAAAGCTTCTGTTCTGTTTCTGTCCCTGTCAATACTGCTGTTGGTAGTGATACTGATCTCCCTGATTCCAATAAATCTGTTGATGTTCTTCTGGTCGCTGCGGCTGAGGCAGATCAGGAAATTCTTCACTTGCGTCTGTTTCATAATGGCTCTCCCCTTCAGATGAAAGAAACAAAGTTGAGGCAACGTTTTTAAAACTCACGCGCTGACGTCTCCAGTTCCCAGATTTCTGATTGGAGGAATATGAGAAAGCAAGTCCTGCCTCATATTCACCAATGTCTCTCGTCTGCTCAACCAGTTCAGCTTCTATAGAGAGTAACTTTTTATTTGTCCTCTCCAAAAAAGCATTAATGCTCTGTATATTCATAGAGCCACTGATAGTTTTCGATAAAACCGCCAGTTCCTGCCTCAATTTCTTATGCTTTACTTGGTCTCTCTCCACCAGGATATGCACCCATTCAATCACACACTTGTGCAAAGCCTTTAACCAACATTCTTTAAACTGTCTATCTACAGGGGAGTTCAAATCAAAAGGAGTGCTAGGATTTTTGATATATCTAAGTCCTTTGGGCGTGACATCAAGATCAATGTAGCATTGCAATCCCAAAACATTGAAGTAAGTTCTTATTTCTTTTTCCAACAACTTCTCATATTTATCACACAATTCCCTCTTATCAGAGGGTATTACATTTATCATTTGTCCCACTGAAATAAAGGGATCAGATACCCTTTTTGCTCTTTCTCTAACAAATGTCTCAAACAAGGGACCCACACCTGTACTGGATTGTCGATTTTCCATACTTGGTCCCAGTACCTGTGCCGAACCATTTAAATAATGCTCCATAGTCCACTGGGAACCCACTTGGGATCGCAATCCACTGGCCACTCCCATCAAAGGCACCGGTTCTTCACGGAATACATGAGGAACATCCACATTTGGGTCAGAAGCCATGACCCAAAATATACAAAAACACTCTCCTTCCTCCTCCAAATAATTATGAAACAACTCTGACCCAAATGAAACCACTGACTGTGGCACACACAGCACAACCAAATTTCTGTCTTTGTTCAAGAAAAACCACCGACTGTGGTACACATAAAGATAAACAGCAAAGCAAGGTTTCTATCTTTATTCTAGCGCCTCGGTGTCTCCACCTTCAAGGAATAACAAACAGCAAGAACATTTTACACATATATATATATATATATATATATATATATATATATATATATATATATATACATATATATATATATATATATGGTTCTACCTCACATAAACGAAACACCAAAACACCGACAACGCAATCACCGAAACCACATAACCGACAGTACAAAAACACAAAATCCCACATGCCCGACAACGAAATAACCGATGGTACACAAACACGAAACCTCATACACTTCACACACCACAATCAACAAACAAAACACATTCCCGTCCAAAACCACATACACAACACAAGCACACCAAAATCCCTACAAACCCACACTAAACCTCACATACACAACTACCTACAACCCTAACCCAAACCCTAACCCTAAGGTCCGTCACTACCGCACACTTACCTGGCCAGCTCCCTAACCCTAACTCACTTATCCCGCCCCTAACCCAAACACAATCACTACCGCACACTTACCTGACCCACTCCCTAACCCTAACTCACTTATCCCACCCCTAACCCAAACACAATCACTACAGCACACTTACCTGACCCGCTCCCTAACCCTAACTCACTTAACCCACTCCTATCCCCACAGACCGTCAATATCCACACTTATCTTACTCGCACCCTAACGTCCGTCACTACCGCATACTTACACAGCCTTTTCCCATGTCAGCATCCTCGGCATCGGTGCTTTCATCCGTCGGGTCGGTCTTCTGCACTGTCGATCTTCTAGGTCCCGTCGCGTCGGTCTTCTGCGCTGTCGATCTTCTGGGGCTCGCGATTTCCGTGTCGATGTTCCGGCATGTCGTTTAAGTGAGGTAGAACCATATACATATATATATATATATATATATATATATATATATATATATATATATATATATATATATATATATCCATAACTTCCTGCTTGCTTTGCACCACTTTGAATGGCTTGGAGCCTATTAGCTTGGCTCCAGCACCTACACACTGTTACTATTATTATTATTAATCATGAAGTCATTTGGTAATTTTTGAGCTTCAGTCAGCTTTTCTGATACAAGAATGAACATTAATGAACTGGACAAAAATCTGTTAGTTTATTTGCAGCTGAGCAATGCTTTGTAATGCATTTGGTATGGGGAAGTAAACTGAGTATGAAATTAATGGAGGCCATATTATCACCTTTCTGTACAGAAATGACTGTTGATGCTTTCCATAGAGGTGACATGAGTCTTCCCATTAAGACTGTCTTATCCACCATTAAAGTGTGCTAGGTAATGACACTAGTCATCAGTCTGAGGTAGCTGTTTGGCAGGTTACTTGCATTGGTAACTGATTTATCTTCAGTGTACAGGGTAGCCTATTAGGAAGGTACTAACACCAGTATATCTAGAGTTCGGGTCTATATCACTTAGTCAAAGTGCTATAACTTCAACTGACATATGTTCGAACACATATGTCCGAAGTTATGGAACTTCATCTAGCTATAAAAAAATAAAAACACAATGGGCAAATATATAAATTGTTGTATGCAGGGGGGCAAGCCACCCTGCACCTCCCAGACCCCCATTACTTAAATATGCCAACTCAGAGATCGCACCACATTGAAGTGAATGGAAACCTTCGCTTATGGAGATTTCCATTCACACGCTCGAACATTTACAAATTCAGACATATGGTCTCGACCATATGTCGTTCGAAATTGTAAATGTTTGACTATGTGTCAGGAATTCTAGAGTTCATATGCTGGTGCACTTTCAGTGTTCTTCCACCAATAAAGTATGCTAAAAGAGGATGGCTATTTTCCTAGCATACCGTCATGGCTAGCTACTTGGTTTAAACCTTGGCTCTAGGTGATTTGGTTACATTGACAGCTGTTGATGTGACACCGTGACACCTTGTAGAAATCGGAAAAAAAGGGGCAGGTGATGATGATGATGATGATGATGACTGTGCATAGTTCTCCCATTTATTTATTTATTTGTATTTGTCTACCAGAATAGTCTGTCTCGGCAAAGTCCCTTTTCAGCAGAGCCCCAGGAAAAAAGCTCCAGTGGTCATATTTGTAAGACACAGACTTTACTAGCAGTCTAACATAAATTCTACAATTTCAGAGTTACACCTGTAAAAAAGAATTTATAATGTACAGAGGTTACTATATTCTAACACAGAGTCTAAATTTACACATTACAGTAGTTGAGAAATATTTACAATATACAGTGTCTCAGTGATGATGCGGTGGTGGTGCTGCGGTAGCGTTGTCGCCTCACAGTAAGACGTCCTGTTCGATTCTCAGCTAGAGCGTCTTCTGTGTGGAGACATGCGTGAATGGGCGTACCTTCGTTGAAGGTTGTGCTTCAGAGCTGGCAACTCGGCATGTAAAAATCTACTGCCAATCATTAGCGGACAGGAGTTCCGCTGTGGTGACCCCAACTAAAAGCCGAAAGACACACACACACACACACACACACACACACACACACACACACACACACACACACACACACACACACACACACACACACACACAGTGTCTCAGTGATGATCAAGCATCCTATAACTGAAGCAGCACAATACAAATTATACAAAGGCTTAGTGAGAGCTGTAATATGCAAGAGGGGTATCATAGGGGAAGTCAGAATACGATTTAACAGAAGAGGTAGAGAATAAGACTATAGCACAGAGAAGGAATCAGCGGTGGGAGATTGAGGATTGAAGTAAAAGGGAGATAATGAGAAGATGTGAGGTTGCAAGTTGAGCTGCTGAATATAATGCTAAATGTAATACAGAGACTGTAAACATGTATGTCTATCCAGGTGTAGAGCAACAACAGGACCATAAGTCCATCCAGTGTTGTATCAGCTGCTGTTTACTGGACTTTTGATTATTGATGAGTTTTTGTGATGATGGAGTTCGACATTTTGGAAACATAGAAAGAGTAGAGAGTGTCACCTGCTGAATTGTTAGATTTGGTTACTCCTTCATGAGGTGTTTGTATGTTGAATGATGCATTCTGCTTGGTGTATTTTGTAAAAGGATATGGGCCAGACTTGGGCATTTTCCTGGTTTGGAAATGAGTCTGTGTGATGACTAGTTATAAGAAGGCTAAGCAGTGGGAGTTCAGTACAGCAGAGTTTTTTAGAAGCAAATAGTGATGCAATTTGTAAGGTAAATTGGTTGCAAATTTTGCTAATTTGTTGTAGCACTGCTCAAGCAGTTAGACTGGCTATTGTGTAAATTGCTAAAAGTCGTAGTTCAAAAGAGAAGGGTTGGGAGTAAACAGGCCATTGATATGTGTATTCTGGCATCACCTGTCAATAAGGGTTTTATCCTGTAGAAGGTGCCATGTTTTTAATATATTTTTTTAGCTTATTTATGTGATAATTTCATTTCATCTTTTCATCAATAATATCCCTAGTAGCTTAATATGGGCTACTAGTTCTACTTTGATGCTATTTGAAGAAGTGAAGTAAAGGAGAGTTTTTGGATCATTGTATTGGTTTGTGCAAATAAAATTAGTTTAGATTTTTGGGGGTTTAAAAAGAACTGTGACTCAACAGAAAGGAGGGATTCTGGGCTATCTCTTGCAGTTTTCCTAGGCTTTTGACAGAGCAGATGAATGTAGAGTCATCTGCATACCGGATGATGATAGCATGCCTGTTGGCTTGATGGAGATCATTTATGAAAATGTTGAAGAGAAGTGGACCCAGGATAGGTCATTTTGGACACTCATGGATACAGGATGGAAGGAGGATATTACCATTTCACAGCCTGCTGCCTGTGTAGCTGATAAACTAGGGGAGAGAGGGGATGTGTCCAGTCCTAATTAACAGTTTGTTAAGAGGTTTCTGGTGGAAAACAGTACCAAAAGCCATATGAATACTGCCTTGGTTAGAGCAGAGATAGTGTAAGGATGTGGTTGAAATCTGTGCTGTGAAGAAGACAGCAGATTACTGTCAAGTACAATGCTGAGCAATTGGCTTTGAAAAATTTTTCAAGAACATTTGATAATGGGGGAAGGATGGAGATGGGCCACTAACTGGTGAGATTAATTAAGGTAGTACACTGGATATTTTCCAGATGTTTTGAAGGTAGCATTCTTTAATAAAACAATTTAATTAAGATGGTGACATGATAGGTTAAGGTGTCTCATGACATTTTGATATATTTTACTGGTAGGTGATCTGAGACAAGAGTTGTGGGTTTTAACTTGAAAACCTGTTTTGACAGTGGAAGTGGATATGGTTTGGAGGGATAGTTCAATAATAAAACCCTAGGCAAAAGAAGCAAATTATTAATAATTCAGAGCTTTACTCCCCTATGCTAAATGCCATAAACACTGAAATCTGAGATGACTTTCCCAAAATGTGCTTCAGTATAATTTTCTTAATTTTTATATATTTTCTGGCATTTTGGGTTGTTTTAGGTGATCCTAGAAGCATCATCCACTAAGTATAACTCATAACTTAATAAATAATTAAACATCAGTCACAATGTCTGAAATTTTTCTTGATAAATAAATCAAAAACCTACTATAGGAGACAACATTCTTTGTCTGATTTGTACTAATATTGCTGCCTCTTGCACTACTCTTCTGGTATCTCACTCCCCAGTGAATTGTTCCACCTTCATTTACCTACTGTGTGATCCTGAGTAAGTCACATGACATGCAGTGCTTTGGGCAGTTGGGAAGTTGGGCTAGGCTCCTTAATGGTCTCCTAGACTGCATGCCTAGTAACTACCTTTGAATAAAATGTTTTCATTGTTTATGCATGTAAGCAACGAGTCCTCGGGAAAAGTAAAGAACTGTGGGCAAACCACAACATATAGTTTAAATGGAAAGGTCATCATATTTATTTTATTTATTGGATAAAATGCAGCTGAAAGTTCAGCGATGACAAGTACAGATAAATGAGGAAAATTATAGGAGGGAGACAGCAAAAACAAAAACAAAAATGTTTCTGTGGCAGAATTCTTTCATAGGTCAAATTGGGATAATACATAAGAAGTACATTGTACCTCCTGAAAGAGGGCCATATAGGGATATTTACAATACAAGTTTGCTATGATGGTTTGTACTATTGTATTACATGCAGTGTGTTTTACTTTTACTTTTTTGTTTTCTGTATTTGGTGACTATCAAAGGAAATTCTCTCCACTGGAAAACACCACCACGAGAACAGAGTGCATTTAACAAAAGATCATCGCCCAGAGAATAACAGGTGGCATTTGTATGTTTTTGTCCTTACGCACTTCCCCTGCCAATGGCCATGGACATCCAAGGCACAGGTATGCAATGTATCTTTGTGAATGTGAGTCACCTTAGAGCATGAGTGGTGTAACTCCTCAAACAGCAGTGCCCCCCTTCTAGGCAAGTACCTTTGTACAGTTCCTGGTCTTCACAGAGGATCATATATGAAGTCTGGATACTGAACAAATGCACCAAAACCTTACCCTTCATACAGATCTCAGGGGGCAGCACCCCATCACTCCTTATCCTTTGTATGTCATCCATAGATCACACGGCATGCAGTGTCTCATCACTCTATATCCTTTTTGTTCCAATCCGTCCTATCCATAGATAGCTCAGTTAGCAGCTTCTCATCACTCCTTATCCTTTGTATGTCATCCATACATCACACAGCAGGCGGTGTCTCATCACTCTATATCCTTTTTGTTCCAATCCGTCCTATCCATAGATAGCTCAGTTAGCAGCTTCTCATCACTCCTTATCCTTTGTATGTCATCCATACATCACACGGCAGGCGGTGTCTCATCACTCTATATCCTTTTTGTTCCATTCCGTCCTATCCATAGATAGCTCAGTTAGCAGCTTCTCATCACTTCTAATCCTTTGTGCCCCAAAGTTATTTAGTGACTTCATTTCTCAGTGATTTGCCAGCAAACCACAATTTTATGAGGAACAGACCAAAAATATGAGGCATACATATGGACTTTCTGTGAAAATCTGGGCATTTGAGAAGTATGCTTCAAGCACTAGTGCCAGCCCCCTGGCACCACCTAGTATTCAAAAGGAGTAGGGGAAATTCCCTGGTTCTCTGGTCAAATTTACCAGTTAGTACCACCATGTCCCTCCTCTGAAAACAGGCCATTGGCCTAGTGGGACTAACCTTATCATCAGAGTATAAATAAATAAATAAGTAAAAGCATCCACTTCACAGTAGATAAACAAGGTGCAGAAGAAGAGGATGCCAGATGATCACTCTTATAGGTGTAAGGGCAAACTTAACGATGTTAGCAGAGCGGAGATATTCAAGAACAGTGTTTTAGTTTTGGTGTAGAAAAGATGGACGCTAATTGATAGATGGTACAAAATAAGCTGCAAGCAAAGACATTTTGAAAAGATACAAATGCAGCTTGTACAGGTACAGAGACCATATTAAAATAATGGGGCCTTTGCCCAGTAGAATTTGTATTATAGCTGGCCTATAAATGTTACTAAGTATTCAAAATGCTTTGTAACAAAATGGAGCAGCAATTTTTTTTTTAATTTTGCTTATAGATGCTAGTTTTGTTTGTATGGCTATCTAACTGCTGCTTTTTATTCATCTAGAAGTAATATGCCATATCCACTGTGACTTTTCCAATAATCATTGTTTATCAGTCCTTTAGATTTAATTTAAATTAACACTGCATACTTACATTACTTGGAATGCGTCACAGGAATCAGGAGTAAACAATGCCATTATGTCACTATTAGTACTTGGCATCAACAGCTGAAGCTTCTCCAGACAAATTGTCCAGTCGCTAACAGTAAAAGCAGATAAATAGAGTTCGAGGTCCTTCACAACTTGTGACAGCATCCTTGATCTTACTTGATCATTGCCGATGACAGTTAGACCTATCTGGAAAACATAATATTTAACTTTCATTACAATAGCACCACAATTCATTGCAAAGTGATCACCATTTTTTGTGAATTAGTTGAGAAAAGTATGTTGAATTTAAGGCCAATGTAATTAACGGACCACATTAACTTTAAAAAAGCTTTACTAATATTAAATATAACCATTTTGCAGCTCTTCACAGTCATCTCACCATTAGTATAATTCTTAGTAACATCATTCAAGGTAGTCACAGCACTTAAGCTTGTCTTTTACTATGACCCACTTCAAGAGCTGTGCCCTTCTCCTGTTCTGATTTAGTGCTTCTTGGTTTCAAATACATGAAAAGGTGCTACATCCTGATTATTTAAGAAGAGATTACAAAAAACCCATCATCTCAGTAGAACAAGCTAGCTATAGCTACTGATTAAAATGTATTCAGTTTTACAAGAAAATGGGCGGAGTCTAGGCGTGTGTGTGTGTGTGTGTGTGTGTGTGTGTGTGTGTGTGTGTGTTAGCACAGAGGATTAAAGCTCTAAATTATTAATTAACTGCTTTCTGTAACCAATGTGTATACTGTACAAATTCTTCCTCCTCAGGTTGCCTACAGTGTGACTCTGAACAATTTACTTTAACCAGTAATATGTATATATATAGGGAGAGAGAGAGAGACCACAATGCATCATTTCAAAACTTTTCCCACCTTTAATGTGACCTATAACCTGTACAATTCAATTGAAAACCAAACAGATCTGTTAGGCGAAAAAATATGAAAAATAAAAAGCATATAATATGCTGGTTGCATAAGTGTACACAACCTTAAACTAATACTTTGTTGAAGCACCTTTTGATTTAATTACAGTATTCAGTCTTCTTGGGTAGGAGTCTATCAGCGTGGCACATCTTGACTTGGAATATTTGCCCATCTCTTGTGCACAGCCCTCTTCAGGTCAGCCCACAGATTTTCTATTGGATTTTGGTCTGGGCTCTGGCTGTGCCATTTTAAAACTTTAATTTTCTTCTGGTGAAGCCATTCTTTTGTTGATTTGGATGTATGCTTGGGGTCATTGTCATGTTGAAAGGTGAAATTCCTCTTCATCTTCATCTTTCTAGCAGACGCCTGAAGGTTTTGGGCCAAATGTGACTGGTATATGGAACTGTTCATAATTCCCTCCACCTTGACTAAATCCCCAGTTCCAGCTGAAGAAAAGCAACCCCAAAGCGTGATACTGCCACCACCATGCTTCTCCGTGGGCATGGTTTTGTTTTGGTGATGTGAAGTGTTGTTTTTGTGCCAAAATACCTTTTAGAATTGTGGCCAAAAAGTTCAACCTTGGTCTCACCAGACCATAACACATTTTCCCACATGCTTTTGGGAGACTGGATGTATTGTTTTTAGCTGGGCCTGGATGTTTTTCTGTGTAAGAAAAGGCTTCTGTCTTGCGAGCCTACCCCATAGTCCAAACATATGGAGAATACGGGAGATTGTGGTCACGTAGTACACAACCAGTATTTGCCAGAAATTCCTGCAGCTTCTTCAGTGTTGCTATAGGTCTCTTGGCAGCCTCCCTGACCAGTTTCCTTTTGTCTTGTCATCAGTTTTTGAGGGATGTCCAGACTCCAGTTCTTTGCAATGCCACTGTTGTCCCATATTTTGTCCACTTTTTGATGACTGTCTTCATTGTGATCCATGGCATATCCAATGCTGTGGAAAATTTTTTGTACCCTTCTCCTGACTGATACCTTTCAACAATGAGATCCCTATGATGCTTTGTAAGTTCTCTGCAAACCATGGCTTTGGCTGTAGCAGGCGACTGAGTAAATGCCAGGAAAATCCTACTAGGACGGCTGAACTTTATTTGGGATTAATCAGACTCTTTAATTGATGGCAGGTGTATACCCAAGAAGACTGAATGCTGTAATTAAATCAAAAGGTGCTTCAACAAAGTATTAGTTTAAGGGTGTGCACACACAACTAAGTATTAGTTTAAGGGTGTGCACACCTATGCAACCAGCGTATTGTACATTTTTTAATTTTTATATTTTTCCCCCTAACAGATTTGTTTGTTTTTCAATTGAATTGTACAGGTTATAGGTCACATTAAAGGTGGGAAAAGTTTTGAAATGATTTATTGTGGTCTCATTTTTTTATATCCAAAAACCTGGCATTTTAACGGGGGTGTTACACTTTTTATATCCACTGTGTGTATACATATATATATATATATATATATATATATATATATATATATATATATATATATATATATATATATATATACATACATACTACACACACACACACACACACACACACACACACACACACACACACACACACACACACACACATACATAATGTACACAATGTATCCTAGTACCGAGGAAATACTGTTTCCTAGCCTTAAGGGTTTTGCACACTTTCCTTAAGGAAGAACAAAAAAAATTGGTTGCACACACTCTGACATGGGTGAAAGGATTCATCTATTAACTTAATAAATTGTGGTTTAAACAAGCAATAGCAGCCTGAATCCTGTTTACTTATTTTTAATAAGAACGTAAAGTGATCTTCACCATGAATTTTAGATAAGAAGGTGTGACAATGGTCTATTTTAGTAATTGTATGCTGATATCAAGAGTAACTTGTTCCTGCCAGCTTCCTATATATATATATATTTACACACACACACACACACACACACACACACACACACACACACACACACACACACACACACACACACACACACACGTTTGTTATACATATAGATATAAATTTTGTTATTCTTCTTCATTCCTGAGTTTTGTCTTGTAGTTCATTGATGTATGGGTAATAGCAAACACCAGGTTAGTCCTTTGCATAATGAATAAGTGAGGTGAGGCCTGAAGCATTATGGAGATAACTGACAAATATATTAAGGAACAACGGGCCTATTACAGAGCCTTGACAGACACTGATGTTAACACTAGCCTAAATCTACACTAACGTTCATATTGCCTCTAGACAATTTGTATTCTGTTACTTAGGCAACTATGGAATCATTTGCTTTTTTTACTAGAGAGGTTGAGAACTATGTGCTTACAGAGTAGTTTAGAATGACAGACTGTGTCAAATACTTTTGAGAGACCAGGAAAGCTGGTAGACACCAAAGAATTGCTATTATGGTGTTGGTTGGTGGCATTTAGGAAAGACACTGAGACAGTTGTTCTGCTGTGGTAAGTGTGAAACCCATGTTGGGAGCAAGACACTAGTCTTGGTCTTGGTCAAAGAGATACTGCAGTAATTGTGAATGAAGAGTTACTGCAGTAATTGTGAGTGAAGAGTTACTGCAGTAATTGTGAGTGAACGTGTTTTTCCAGTATTTTTGATAGAGGAGATAGTATGGCAATTGATCTGAAGTTACTAGGATCATTAGATTTTCTTCCTTTATGTAGAGGTACTATGTAACTTTGCTTCTAGATTTTTGGAACTTGGGATTCGATTATGGACCTGTTGATGAGTATGGCGATTAAGAAGGCTAGGGCATCTGTGACTAGTTTAATGAATTCAGCTGAAAGATTCTCAGCTGCTAAAATAGTTGGGTAAAGCTTAAGGAGGAGTTTTTTGATTGTGCTGGTTGAGGCACGTTGTATGGAGAAAGTAGAAGAGTCAGTGGGATTAGAGTGGAATTGAAGATACGGGGTTGTTCTGAAGGAGGGGAAAAAGCTGCATTGATGAAATAGGAGTTAAAAAAGCAGGCCACATTGTAATCAGGGTCATTGGGTATAGGGCTAGACTGGAATGATTTGCAATGAATTAGGAAATGGTTAACTAGTGTCCAAAACATTTTTGGGTTTATTTGTGGTCATCTTGTAAGTTAAAACTGAATATTTTTTTAAACTCAGGTTTTGAATTTGTTTGGTAGAGTTCTGTAGGATTTGAAAGCCTGGGGTGTCAGGTTTTGGCACCACTACATCTAGGTTCTATCTCTTTTCCACATTAGCTGTTTTGTGTTCTGACTCCTGAGCTAACCAAGATGTGGGGCTGGTTTTCACTTGTTTTCTTCGGGGGCTGGGGTGGCTGGCAATTCAGAATACCAAAGAAAATTGTGTTAAAGCTTTTTTGCTTCATCTAGGGTGAGATGTTTTAGATGATGCAAATTTATTTATTTATTTTTTTAGGTGCATCTATGAAAGAGGTGATACTGAAATGAGTTACGTTGAAGACTATATTATAGACTATATTATAGCGGGGAGGAGATAGGTTCTTTTTCTAATTTTTAATAGTATAAGTTTAGCAGTGGTTAGTAATGTTATCAGGTTGTGTGCCATATTGGGAGATTTTTTTGAAATGGACAGTAAGGATTCAGTTCAGTGTTGAGAAAAAATGTGAAGGTTTGTTAATACGGGCTGGGGCTTCATTCAGTTGTGTATCAGTGAATCAGTGAATGAGTGCTACATGAACTGTTAACAGTGGCAAAGTTAATGATGACATCACCAAGCATGATGTTTTCTAATATCCAAAAGAGGGTGTCTCCTAGTTTGGTGGAGTTTTTTTTTTTTTTTTTTTGGAGGGGGGATTATAGGACTATGAGAGGGATAGATGTCATTTGGTTTAGAAGACGTATAGTAATCAGTATTTCAATTATATTACATTTAGAAATATCTTAGGGGTATTGTTGGATGTGTAAGGAGTCCAGGTGCATGATAGCCAACTCTCCCCTGTTTTGACTATGTGACCTTGTTGAAGTAATTTCAGTGGCTTTAGTGCTTGGTTTTAGTCAAGTTTTGGTGAGGACAAAAGTGTCTGCAGCAAATTGTGATACTCAGACATGGAGTTCAGCTATTTTGTGGAGACATTTTGCATGTTTAAGTAAAACAGTAGTAATGGTAAGGGGGTATTTAAGTGAAAGTAATAATATGCATGTGCAAAAATGACCTGTACTTTATTTATTTTTTATATATTTAAGTTTGCTCAGGGTAGTGCATCTATCTCAGTGGACCAATTTCAGGTACAGGCTGGGAAATTACAATTACAGAAAACCAATTTGCAGACATGTGAAAGCAATATGCAATTTATCATAAAGCAATTTTGACACACCTTTGCATAAAAAAAGAGAACATTGCATTATATTTTATTTACATGGTTGTTACAAAAGTTACAACTTGGAGCTGAAGTTAGTTCTTACAGCCAGCTCATAAAGAGAAAGGTGTTAAAGAAAAGTGTGGGGTGGGGGTGGGGGGGTGAAAGTGGTTAGGATATGTGGTCAACTTGAAGACATTTACTTTGAGGTTGTTTTGGGAATGTGTTTTGAAATGTAGTCACAATTTTCTGTAAAATAACTCTTTTAGATGGAGATCCAGAGATTCTTATAGTTTAGGTGCTAAAATTGAAATGCATGGTTAATGCAATGCAACTTGGTTCTAGTGGTTGTAGAGCAGGGCCAGTGCAGGAATGAGCTTTTCGGTTATGGGAGATTTTTTGGTGAGGTCTTGATGCAAGGGCAGATTATGTTTCTAGAAGGAGGAGAGTGAAGAGTAATGGGTCAAACAGGAGGTCTATTCTTTGCTTTATTTAGACCCAGCTGGCCTTAGAGTGAAACAATGGTGTTTCTGAGGGGGAAGTGCGTATGAAGAATAAACATTTTATTTGTGATATATTTTATTTGGGACATATTTCCTTTTCATTGTTGGACTGACGTCTTTAATTATTCCAAAATCTGTGACTATTCAATGTACTTGAAAACACAAGTTATCCCTTTAATCTATTTACTTATTTACATAGTTTACATGTTTCACACACATTTTATTTCCCGCCCTTTTCTCATGATATACAATATGCACTATATAGAACAAACAGTGAGTCAGTAATCAAAATACTTTTGGAGAATCAGTACTTTCCTTTTAAATTTCAGCATGTCAGTCCCCCCCCCCCCCTTCACGTTTCCTTTATGCAGTACAAAGAATATTTTAGCTTTTTTTCTCACTGTGCATTCTATTGTCTACAAATTATTATTCAGTTAACCTCATAAAATACTAATATTTTCTGCTCTTGGGGCATACAGTATTTTATTCACTACTTCAGCTAGTGGTACTCCTTTTATTCTCCTGCTAGACATTCATTCACAACTAATTACTTAAGGAATGCTTACATTAATTACTATTTAATTACTAGAAATGATAGCATGAGCACAGAAAATGAACTGGCTTCAAAGTTAGCAAGTAACCATAAAATAAATAAATATCTCTTACCTCACCAGCTGACATTGCAAGCTCATCTAAGAACCTGTAGATTTCTGACATAGTCCTGTTTTCCATATGGTACATAATCTGGAAGACTGTTTCCTCATTATTCAATCCATTTGACTGCACAGTGAACTCTGCAAGTTGTTCAGGGGTCATAATATCAAGAATGGTAAACTATCAAAAGTAAAATAGCAAGAAAGTTTTAAGTAAACAGAAAACAGACATCTCAAGAGAAGACTATAATAGTGGTATAAAGTAAGAAACATGCAGATTATTTTTTTCAGAAAATATTTAATATGTGGATCAAAGTATGAAGATGAAGACTGACACTGAGGTTAACCACAGTAATAAAATGTAGATGCATACAGATCTATTATGTGATGACTCTGTCATGACAGAAGTGATAAACATACAGTCAATATTGTCTTCCAGAAAATAATATAGTTGTTTATGTGAATGGGAGCAAGGACACACGTTTTAACCTTACAGATAAGATGAACAAAATACATATCAGTTTATTATCTGGCACTGTTAAAACACATTAAAGATAGTAACTTACACCATTGAAGTTTCTGTACAGAAGAGGAAAGTCTTTGTATCTGGCAAATACACTGAATCTCCCAATGTTTGTGAATAACCAGGTTCTGCTGTCTGTTGCTGTACCTTTGCAAGAAATGCCTAATTAAATATAAACATTACAATTAAAATTGTTTGTCATTATAGTATTTAAAAAGTAGACTATTCTCTCAGGATGACCAAAGAGTTCAATAAATGTTGAAGAGTCAGACATAAAAATATAGAACATGAACAGATTTTTAAAGGATTTCTTCCCTCAGCCTAGTGACCATATAAATAATACTTCAAGAAAGAAAAATAAATAATAAAAAAAGAAAATAGCTGACAATTAAACACAGAAGAATTTAAGTTACTACTAGATTTTGGAGAGAAAATTCAGTAATCTCCTAGAAATCTGCACTGAGTACATGCTTTAAAGTTAAAGAACATTCCACATTAACCAAAATCAAATTAACAGCTGAGGTTCTTACCTGTGCCCTGGATCACAGGAATATCAAACAGAGTTCCCATAATAATGTGAACACAGGAAGACATCTTTCATGTTATTTGACTTGACTACAGTTTGCATTTTCATATTAGAATATCTTTCAGGTTTTCATCTGCATAGCTATATGCCTGGCAGAGTAACCAATGACATCTCAGTAATTGTTTATAGTATTTTTAGGGTTGTCTCTTTTATTCTAACATTATAAAGTAGGTAGGTGGTTGATAAATGTAACTCCAATTTCATGCCTCCTATTATCCCCAATTCCCCCTAAGGAAATACCCTCTACCATTTCTCCCCCAGCTATCACCAAAGAATATGTCCTCACTGCACACTCCAGAGCTAAGAACACTGCATCAGTAGGTCCTGAGTCCTGATAATATACCAGGATGCCTCCTAAATATATTGAAACATAACATGTCAGGCTCACTAGAATCTCTATTCAACTACAGCCTCCAGACAGGCTTCATCCTTAGGGAATGGATGGCTGCAATGGTCATCTCACTACACAAAGGCAGACCATCAACAGACCCAGGGAACTACAGTCATATATGCA
>NC_056746.1:603010450-603040450 GCF_019279795.1 Protopterus annectens | reverse complement strand
TGCTTCCAAATTAGATTCCAAGGCAAATATTCCTGGTAAATATTCCAGATATGGTAGATGACTGAAGAAGCCAGAGCATGGACTGCTACAGAGTTAAAAATAATATGACAGTCTTAAAGTTTAAGTTTTTGAAAATGTGTTTGGTATATCCATTAAGTTTCATTTTGATTGTAATAGTCTCTGACATAGGGTGTATATTGTGTTCTAATTTTAATTGTTCAGAATATAAAACAATGCTATAGGTCAACAGCATTTATGAATGCTTTGAGTTTATATACTATATCATGCATAAATTTAAATAAAGGTGATGCTATCTATTTGTAATCTATATTCTGTTTCTCTCTCTCTCTCTCTCTCTATATATATATATATATATATGTAAATGATGTAATATATATATATATATTATATAGGTTCATAGGTTCATAGGTTCATACTAGGCTATCTGCCCAAGGGCATTTACAAGCCTAGCCCATAGTTTTGTGGCTTACGCCACCCCTTTAGTATGGGGAACTATACCCATTATTTTGCTGTGCCTCTGTCGAGCAGTGACACTGAGGTAATCCCTGGGGTATATCTGCGATCTCCCATCCATTGGTCAAGATTTCTCTTGAACAAGGCCAGCGAGGTGCTCTGCCTCACATATACCGGGATTTTGTTCCACAGCATAGGGAGTCTTTGGGTGATGAATCTATCCCTCCAGCACGCCCTATTAATAGCCGTGTCGAGGTTTAAGTCTCCGCCCTTGTGGCTCTGATGGATCTAGATTTTTGAGGTGAAGCATATTCATCAAATCTGGGTTTGACATGGCCTTGTATGTTAGGCAAAGGTCACCTCTGAGCAAGCGGTGTTTACTGAATAGAGCTGGAGTTCTTTCAGTCGGGCAGCATAGGACAGATTTTTGAGACCCTTTATCCTTTTGGTGAGGAACTTTTGTGGCCTCTCCAGCTGCTGCAAGTGTCGGGTCAGATACATTCCGAATGGGGCATTGTACTCAATCATTGGTCTGATGAGTGATGAGTAGAGGGAGACAATGACCTCCCTTGATCTAGATGAGAATCCCTTCATGATAAGGTGGGCAATGTAGAAGGTCTTCCTAACTACTTTAGCTACATGGGTGTCGAATGACAGACTACTATCAACCTGGGTCCCCAGGTCCCTGATAACTTCTTCTGTGCTCAGTGGATTGCCACCTATTTGGTAGCTAGGGGTAACCTTGTTTTTCCCGAAGGGTATGACTATGCATTTTTGGCATTTAACTTTAGGCCATGGCTCTGGCACCAGTTATCCGTTTCTGTGAGACCCTTCTGAAGGATATCTGTGTCAGATGTGTTTTCTACTATGGCCCAGTTTGCAGTCATCTGCAAACTTTGTCAGCCATAACCCTCCTGTGTTTGCTTGTACTGGAGAAGTAGATGCCAAACAAGAGTGGGCCTAGGACTGAGCCCTGTGGGACACCACTTGTGACAGGCTTTGAGTCTGACATGGCGCCAGCAACTCTGACCCTGTGGGTTCTGTCACTCAGCCAGTTTGCAACCCATCTTGTGATGTATAGGTTAATATTTAAGCTGATGAGTTTTTCAATGATACCCGAGTGGGGTATTGTATCGAAGGCCTTCGCCAGATCGAGGTAGGCTGTATGGACTGCCTTTCCTCATCAATGGCTTTGGTGACTGTTTCGAAAAAGTCAACCAAGTTTAAAAGGCATGATCTGCCTTTGACAAAGCCAAACTGGGTTGGATCCAAAGTCTGCAAATTCCCTATGTCTTTATTTATGAGGTCCATTATGATCCTCTCCATGGCTTTGCAGATAAGGCTTGTCAAGCTAATGGGCCGGTAATTTCCAGGGTCGGTGGAGGCACCGCCTTTGTGAAGTGGGACCACAGTTGCAGTGCGCCACTCCCTGGGTACGTATCCAGAGGTAAGGCTCTGATTAAACAGCTGTCCTAGCTGTGGGTTTAATTCCTCATTGAGTTCGTGGAGCACACAGCCAGGGACACCATCAGGTCCCATGGATGCTGTGTTTTTTGCTTTGGAGAGAGCAGTTCTCACTTGGGCGTTGGAGATGTTTGGGGGGCTGCAATCATTTGGTATAGATGTCTCTCCTTTTGGGGGGGAGAGGGGGGAGAAGTTTGCACTGAACCTGTCAGCCAGTATGTTGGCAATGTCCGTAGGATCAGTAATCTTCACATCATTTTGAACTAGTTCTGAGCATATCTGGGAGTTTCCTCCCAGGTTTCTAACATAGCTAAAGAAGGCCTTATGATTGTCTTTTGAGTCTTTAGCTATTTTTCTCTCAAAATTTGCTTTGGATGATTTTATGAGAGCTCTTAGTTTTTTACTTATAGTGATCAAGGGTGTCTTACCTTTTAAGGATTTTGCTCTATCTTGTAGTAGCTTCCTCCTTTTGTTGTAGAGTTTGTTTATGGCTGGGGTCCACCAGACTGGACGCTTGCCTTTGGTACAGAGAGTCTTTGTTTTGCTTGGGATTGCCTTATCCATGCAGTCCTGCAGGTGCTGGTAGAAGGCATTTGTAAGTGATTCAGCGGCATGTGTACTGTTTTCTGCCGGCTCGGGGGCCTTAAAGGAGACCACACTAGTCTTTAGAAGTGTGAAGTCGGCTTTCGAGAAGTTCTTTACTGTGGTCTTTTTTATTTCAGGTGGGGGTGGGATGAGGACCTCCAGCGAGATTAGTTTGTGATCTGATCTCACCAGTGAGGGGTATACTTCCGGTGTTGAACATTGTGCTCCCATGTTCGTGATGATGAGGTCAAGTATGTTATCTCCTCTTGTGGGGATGGTAACTAGTTGTTCCATGGCATTTGAGTTTATGAATTCCAGGAACTTTTGGGCTAGGGTGTTTGGGCTTGAGTAGTGTTCCCAGTCTATATTAGGGTAGTTGAAGTCACCTAGTATGATGGTGTTTGGTGATACATTTATCCCGTCTAGTGTTTTCAGGAAGGCCATGTGAGGTTCCTGAGTTTGTGAGGGTGGCCTGTAACATGCTACAATTTGCAGAGCAGTCTTGCCTATGGTTAATTGCACCTGGATGGTCTCCGATGCATCGTCGTTGCAACCAGTCTTGAGGTGTGGGAGTCCTTGATGAATATGGATACACCCTCCTTTCTTGGTATTGTCCGGATTTTGGGGCGGAACGCATGATATGAGGTAAAACCTGATAGTGCTGGGGTGCTCTCGGGAGCCTTGAACCAGGTTTCTGTCACAGCACAGACATCGATGTTCTCCATACTGAGAAGGGCCTCGAGTGCGTGCATTTTGAGATTCAGACTTCTGGCATTGAGCAGCATTACCCTTAGTTTATTTCCTTTTTCTGTTCTAGGGTGGTAGGTTTAGAATTTGAGCCTTGCCTAAAAAGGCACTATGGGGTGGCAAGAGCGTTTGTCAATATCTGGAATCCCACGGGTGACAGGTGCAAGCCGTCCCTTGCGAAGCAGCGTGGCTTGTCCAGCATGTCATCCCAGGCAGACAGACACTGGATCCCCTTTGAATGACACCAGTGTTTAAGCCAATTGTTAAAGCTGATCATCTTATCTCTGTATTGTGGCATCATTCTTGGTGAAGGTAGGATACTGCTCAAGGTCAGGGTCATACCTGCCTGGGCTACATAATCAGAGAGCTCCTCGATGTCTCTTTTCATGTAGTCCAAGGAGGTACGTCTCAGGTCGTTTACACCAGCGTGGACAATGACTGAGTCATATTTGTACCTGCTGTTGAGAGACCTGAGTGCTTGCGTTATGTGGCGGATTCTAGCGCCCGACAGGCAGCTTACTGTGACCTTCTCCTTACTCAGTCTGGTGAGCGGGACGCCAGTGTGTCTGACTATGGAGTCACCAATGACTAGTGTGTCTGGCATTTTGTTTGGCCTTAAGGGCTGTGACCGTTTGACACTCTGACTGTGAGGTCTATGTGTTGCAGGTGATGTGTTCTGAGGTGGTGGTTGTTTGGGTGTCTGCTTTGGTGGCCTCTGCTGTTTTGGTAGATTTTTGATCAGAGCCTCCGAGTATGTCTTTGTGTGTTTATGTGTATGATTTGAGGTTGTGATGGTACTATGTGAGACTGGGTCTATAGTGTGTGTGGTAACCTTCTCCTCCTGACTGGTCTTGCCAGTCCTTTGTTGAGAGAGCTCATCCTCCAGTTTGGCTGTATAGTTGCATCTCTCGCATGTATTTGTGTTTTGTGGGAGGAGGAGAGGGTTGTCTGTGTACATGAGGCAATTGTAACATTGCCTCAATATTCCCAGGTTCACCAGCTGAGCAGGAGAGGACACTAGCAACTGATCCCTCGACATGCTAGAAGGAATAGACATTATATTATATCATATTATATGGAGCATCCAGCTTTAATGCTGCTGAGCTAGGCACAGGAAGTTGCATGACATATGGTACTTTATGGATTAGGTGAAAAACTTTCCAAGGTATTTATCAGCTAAACAGAGAAAGCATATGACAAGGTCCCAAGAAAGCTGATCTGGGCAGCACTGCGGTGGTTTGAAGTCCCAGAAACATTTGTAGAATTAGTACAGGCTATGTACAAGGACCCAGTGACTCAAGTACGAAAAGTGTTTGGCCTCACTGAGGGGTTCCTAGTGGGAGTGGGTGTACACCAGGGTTCAGCTCTGAGCCCACTGCTCTTCATACTGGTAATGGACTACATCAGCAAACAGGTTGGAGGGGTCAGAGCAACAAAGCTGCTGTATGCAGACGATGTGGCAGTACAGGCAGACTCTGATCTAGAACTTCAGTAAAGGATAGGAGAATGGAATGCAAATCTGAAAGAACATGGGATGCAACTAAGCACAGATAAGACGGTGGTAATGGCAGCAGATTGGGGAAATCAGAAGAAGCTGAGAATAGAGATAGATGGGAAGATAGTGGAACAGGTAAACAGCTTCAAGTATCTGGGAGGGATGGTTGAGGAGAAGGGTAGTCTGAATGAAGAGGTCAAAGCTAGAATCAGAGGGGCTGCAGCCAGCTGGGATAGAGTATCTGGTGTAGTCTATGACAGAAGAATGCCAAAGAAGCTGAAAAGTAAGGTGTACAAGACAGTGGTGCGACCAGTGCTACTGTATGGTACAGAAACCTGGGCAGTAAAGGAAGAACAGTTGAAGAAGCTAGAGGTGATGGAAATGATGTGCCTGAGAAAGGTGGTAGGATGCATACTGCGGGACAGGTGAAGAAATGAGGACATAAGAGCAGAAGCCAAAGTAGCTCCAATTGCAGAAACGATCAAAGAAAACAGATTACGATGGTATGGGCACATGTGTAGAAAAGCAGAAGACAATCTGGTGAGAGAGATTTGGGACAGACAGGAAGAAGGTAAGAGGAAGCGAGGGTGTCCAGGAAAGAGGTGGATGGGTCGTGTGAAAGAAGATCTGCGACAGTCAGGCATGAGTGTTGAAGAAGGCAGGAGAGTGGCACTGAATCGAGAGAGTTGGCGACAGTGAATACGATACCCTGACCCCATGTAAATGGGAAAAAGGGGGATGATGATGATGATGATATCAGCTAAACAGAATTACATAACTCCTGACCTGGTATGATATATCTTTTTTCAGAATTAGATTGGAATCTAAATATTATGTAAGTGCTGAAATATTATTTGCCCTCATAAGCATTCAGTTGCTGGAATAAGCAACATAATCTAGGGAGCATAAAATTCATTGGGCATACTGGCATTTATACCACTGAGTGCTCCTGGGGTGTGTGTGTGTGTGTGTGTGTGTGTGTGTGTGTGTGTGTGTGTGTGTGTGTGTAGGTATACTATAAGCACTTGAGTCCTAGGCACTTTAAGACCACTTTCTGACACACAGGGACATAGGTGTCTTGTAGGACCCACGGCCAGCCACTGTCACAGCCTTGCAAAGTGAGTGGAGCTGATACACCTCACCTGAACACAGAGATCAAGTTTGGGCAAGGTTAGTGTGGCAGCCAGGAGGAAGAGAGAGGGAAGGTTTGTCTATGGCTTTAGGAAGTGACTGGGAGTGGAATTTAGATGCAGAGTAGTTTTAAGCTTAGGGAACTGGAAGAGATTTTAGGTTTAGGGATTGGGAGGAAGTCTTATGTTTAAGGAGTGGGACAGGAGTTTAGTGCTGGAGTTGACTTTTAGGGCTAGACAAGGGAGTGATATGGTTAGGGTTAGGGACTAGGTGGGAGTTTTAGAGTTAGAGTTAGGGTTCTGCTAGGGCTATGCAGTTTGTTAGGATGGTATGCTGGGACAGGTAGGTAATTAACTAAGGTCAGGCTAGTGGAAGTTAGGGCACTTACCATTTAGTGCAAGTGGCACTGAGCAAATTTGTTGTGTGCTACTTGTAGAAGACATGTCTGTATCTGTGACTGCCTGTGGGACATGTGAACTACTACAGCAGAAGGAATAAACAACAAAATTAAGTTAGCTGCAATGTTAACGTGAACTTCCTGAATTTTTTTCACAAAATTTGTGCAAACCTTCTAGCCTTTGCAAACACAGAGTTGTTTAATGTACTCATGTCATAACTATTTTTGATGTTTACCAGATGATTTTTTGATTTTATATTGTACTCTTATAGATAATAAGTAACTTGATTTGTTTCTTTTTTTTGTTTTGGAGCATACACTCACACAGTTAACACATGTTAAACAATTAATTATTTTCAGGAAATTCAAGTAATGATATTTTATTTCCTTAGAAGGGTTTCAGGTTCTTCAGTTTTGCATCTCCTGAAACAGATGCAAACACGGGTTTTGTTCCTTATAAAATAAGGCGACACTATCAGGAATACGATGCTTAAGTTTCAAGAGATTCATGATTCTTTCTTCACATTTATCTCAGTATTGCTGTTTCTTCTAAATATTATATCCCGTGTAATGTGACAGAGGTCTCATTCACTAACCAGATGTTTTTCTTGACAATATCCTATCAGATGACCACATGGATTATGTTTTGCTTCAATGCAGAATCAATCATTCTTCTGCAAAGGGATTGAAAAAGAAGACATTCTTTTCTGGTTTCCTGCAGATTTTGGAAATAGGGGCTGGGTTGCTTCCACATGTACTGTGATTTGATCATTCTGTACACATTGATAGCTAACCTAGATATTTTACATATAATTTGCAGCATGCCTACATTCCGTTTGGCTCCCTGTCTGTTCAGTGATTGTCGTTAATTTTCTGTAGCATAATACATTAGCGTATTTATCGGTAAAGATAGCATAAGTAATTTATTAACTACTTTGAAACCTTCAGATAACTAACATAACAAAACATGCTATTTTATGTAAATGTTGACTTCAAATGATTTTTTTTAAATTTTAGCAAATGATGATTCTTGATCAATTTACCTACTGCTCAGTACAAGAAATAATTTTTCGTTCTTCCTGATGAGTAAGCCCTGCTCTGCACCTGTAGCTTCAGTCATATTCCACAGTCCTGCAATGCCGTCTACTCAGCGTTATTAGTCATCTCCAAATGGAAATTTCTTAAAGTATTATATGAGCTATTTAGTATGTAAATATCAGTTAATACAGTGCATGAGAAGGAAAATATATTAAAATGAACTTTTCCGGTCATTTGGTATAAGACGTGTTCAGTAACCTTGTCCCATATTATATTTTTTTTAGTGCGTGGAAGTCACACACAGTATTTTCATGTTGAAGACATATGCATCCATGGGGTTCAGAAACCAGTAAATGTGTTAGCAGCGTCTGCTCTTTCTCAGCTCTCCTCAAATCCATGCCAGTCCACATACATATCAGTACTGATAGGCTGTTCATTTTCTAAATTCTCTGTTTCCTGTAACATGCAGATGAAGTAGATGTTTCTACTGCTTGTTGAATAAAAAGTTGCAAGTAGACTATACTGCAGTCAGCTCCAGTGGCATAGAGGGATAAAGCCCTGATTATGGCCCAAGTGATCTGAGTTTGACTCTTTGAGGGGAAAGATGGGGAAGAGATGGCTTTTCACTGCTACAATCCCTCAGAGGAGGCATGACGCAGAAAATGCATGGCCTATGGTTGTTCATTAGGCTCAACAAACCACTGTCTGGTAGTAATGTTCAACACTGGTATGCCCTCACACGTGGAAGGTATTCTGGACCTATACAGTGACGTGCATCACATATTCCCTACTGACAGCTGGGATTAGGCAATTACAAATGGCTCCCTATTGAAATGTTGAGACTCAAAATGCCAAGTGCCAATAAGCTAAAAAAGGCTGAAAACATAGGAGAAGAGCAAATTTCAAAAATCTCTCGTCTTCTTAAAACTTTTTTTTTTTGGGGGGGGGGGGGGCAATAAAAACATTCCCTGAAATGATATATAGCATCTTTGAGATCCCCATACCTTGGAGAAAATGGAATATTCAGAGAGATGTCATCTTGGACTTTATATATGTAAGTCCGTTCTTTTGTTAATTCAGTCTCTGCGTTTTGGGACTCACTCTAGCAGGTCCTGACATTTCAAATGATTGCCATTACAAATTCCCTCATTGCCAGGGTGCTGATGAGGGCATAAAACATCCTCATGGCTGCCTGAATGATGGCATTCTCCAGACAGCTCTTTTCCTGATACCAGGTAAAATTCCCAGGTAAGGGAATGAATGGGCCATTTGTATTTGGGTTAGGGGCTTGAAGGTCAGCAGACATAATAAAAAAAAACATAGAAAAAAATAAAAAATTCACCTAGTGCAACGCTACTAGGCAATACAACAGTCAAGCCTTTTGTAGTGTAGTCATTGCAGTAGCACTGGAACACCCAGCTAGTTACTCTCCCTATCCATACATTGGCAAATTCTTCTAAGTCGTTTTTGAAGATTATAAGAGACATGCTTTGCTTGTTTTGGAGATGGAGGAATATTTGAGAGAGAGGGAGAAATATCTGACATGAGAGCAAGTCTTATTTATGTTGCACAGTTAAGCATCTTGGGGTTACACCAATCTTACCACCAGTCTTGTGGATATTTACTAGACCCGTGTTGCTACCAGTCTTGTGGCTATGTAGTAGTTCCATGCTACTACCAGTCTTGTGGATATGTACTAGATCGGTGTTACCACCAGTCTGGTGGATATGTACTAAATCCATGTTACTATCAGTCTTGTGGATATGTACTAGATCCATACTACTGCCAGTCTTGTGGATATGTACTAGATCTGTGTTACCACCAGTCTGGTGGATATGTACTAGATCCATGTTATTACCAGTCTTGTGGATATGTACTAGATCTGTGTTAGCACCAGGCTGGTGGATATGTACTAGATCCATGTTACTACCAGTCTTGTGGATATGTACTAGATCCGTGTTACTACCACTCTTGTGGATATGTATTAGATCTGTGTCACTACCAGTTTTGTGGATATGTACTAGATCTGTGTTACCACCAGTCTTGTGGCTATGTACTAGATTAAGTAGAACTAGGCCATTTACAGCTTTTTAGGCTAGGCATAGATTACCACAAATTAGTCTAAACTATTTTACTAGTCATCTCTGTCTGAATCTAACACAGTTTACGTACAACTTCTTCTCCTTAGGTCATATTCAGCCTAGCAGCTGATTACTCTTTTTAAGTTTCTTGTTCATCACATACTATATTCCCTGTGCATACAAAAGTGCAGATTGGCATACTATGCCTTGTACCACTGCTCACTATTAGCATATTATAGGTTTATTTATTTATTTAACATTTGTTTACCGGGAAAGTCTGACTTGGAACAAGCCAATTTTCAGCGGAGGCCCGGGAAAAACACTTCAGACGCCTGTCTTTGTAATATGGGAGGAAACACACATGAATGCAAGGAGAACATACAGACTCTGCACTAAAGGCACCCCGGTCAAGAATCAAACCAGAGAACCTCTTGCTGTGAAGTGACAATACAAACCACTACACCGCTGCACCATCCATCATAGTCTAGCCTTTCTAACACATAAAGTACCATTAACTTACTAAGAAATAGTCCATTGTGCAGATTACTGTTTCTCTGTATTTACAGTCACACAATGTCTTATTAAACCAGATGACTAACAGCATTCAGTAGCATTCGTAACAGACCTGTGTACTTATGTGGACAACTCTCTCTCATTAGATCGTCATGTTTCCATCATAGTCAGGAAATCCTTCCATCTTGGGCAAGTTAATTTCCATAGAAATAGGTTGAATATCTCAAGAAGTCAGCCTATCACTGTATGTTTCACTGTTAGACTCTTCTTAAAATACAATGCCCTCTTGGGTACGTAGGTACCTAAGCATGTCATTGCATACCAATCATGCAGGGGTTGATGGTGTGTCTCATTCAGTTTAAGCCATATTGCAATGACAGAACCCAGTTGAAGAGCAGAGCTCATCAGTGTTGGGGGGGGGGGGGCTTGGTTGAGAGGATGTTGGTATTGCCACCCAGGCTAGTAATGGTAGCCCATTTTTGCACATGTGGGGAAGCACACCTGTGCAGATTGAGTAGGCATAGGAAGCCCTCACAGTTATGCAAGTGCTCATGTACCCACCATGGGGTTGGGGTTTAGGGTAATACACTAAAAAATTCCTCACTGCTGGGATGTTGGTTAGACCACAAAGTAACCTCTGATGATAGCCCCTTAGAGACTTAATGGTCGGCAGGCATGAGGACAAATAATTATACAATAAAAAAAAAGAAAAGGTTTCGAACCAAGAAAATTAAAGGCCTTAAATAATTTCTCTACTAAACAAATTAGCATAGTCCTCCTTAAACTCATTATCCCAGATGGGGTAGACACATATGTGTACCAGGGCTGTCAAGGAGGGCTCTGCTCAATTTAAGAGGTGAGCTAAGTTTTAAAAAATTGCCAAGGACATTTAAGTGTATATTTTTAAAGGTGCATATGACTGGGCACCTTATGGTCCCCGTGATCACTTGCCTAGTATTATTTCTATGTGCCAGTGTTGTATGGGTTAGCATTTTTTTTCCATGTAATGCTACTGCTTATTACCCAGTCCCACCCTCGCATTATACCTAGCACCTCCCCTTTACCCTACCTGTACAAACAGGAGTCAGATCAGTGCATTTTAATGTCTCTAGCCTCATAAATTTATTCAGTCAAATGTAGCCTTGGATTGCCACACTATAACCAGATATCATAGCAACTGCAGAATCACTGCCAAATCCCTCTGACCTAATTCCATGTTTCATCACTAACAATGTCAACATTCTTCAGAGCATATACCATTAAAAATATTTGGGAGGCAAGACAATGCTGTTCAGTAGTAACATTAATATCGCACCCCACATAGGTAAAGCTCAAAGCAGGAAACCAAACCATCTTGAAATAACTAATAGGAAACTCCCCTTCCCTATTTTATCAGACACACAGGTACTCCATCTCATTACAGAAGAGCACAGTACAATAACTACCACCATCTCAACCACCACTACAAAACCACCAGAATGTCCTCCATGTGGTTGCATGGGTTTCCTCTGGGTGCTCTGGTTTCCTCCCACATCCCAAAGACATGCTGCAGGTGGATTGGACACTCTAAAATGGCCCTAGGTGTGAGTGCTTTTGTGTGTGTGTGTGTGTGTGTGTGTGTGTGTGTGTGTGTGTGTGTGTGTGTGTGTGTGTGTGTGTGTGTGTGTGCCTTCTATGGAAGGTTGGGCGCCAGGCTGGCAACTCGACACCATAAAACTCCACTGCCAGTCATGAGCGGACAGGTGATCCACTGTGGTGACCCCTAACTGGGAAAAGCCGAATGAAGAAGTACATTCAATCAGAAAAAAACTGAAACCTTTTGTATGGCACAAGTGTGCCCATTTTAATAGTCAGAAAACATGCAGTCAGCTTAGAAAATTAGGTACATATCATGATGTACATTACTTACAAATAAAATAGCCAGGAAACCAACAGTAATGCTGCTTCCCTAGAACACCCTGCAAAAAATAAATAAGAAACCCTAAAAATATTTTTAACACCTCTATTGAAATAAATCTCTGTATAAAGTAATGTCAGATTTCTATGGCCTGAAGTAAAGATTCTGACAAGGCACAGTGTCAGTAATAACCAGCATCCCTTAACTAAGTCTGAAATGTTAACTCCTCATGCTGTCTGAGCCATTGCCTTGGCTAAACACTTTGCTAATGAAGAAATCTGCCATGCCTCATCTACTCCTTATCCCTTAAACAGAAAGGGCTGACTAACATACAGAAAATTCCCATCTTACCGCTAGCTCCAATAAATAAATTGCTAAAAGCCCTAAAACTCCATGGAGATCCATGTGGTGATAGACATAATCCCAAATGTATCTACTCTTGTAATGTATTCATAATCATATGCCTGGAACACATAATACCCATGTCCATCCCAACAGGAATCCTCCCTGATCTCTGGATGCCAGCCACCATCATCACACAAGTAACCTTTCCAGCCACATCTTCTTATTACCTACATCCTCACACTCTATCGAGGGTATTACAGAAAGCTATGTTCTCAGAACATCTGAACACTTAGAATCAAATACTGTGCTATGTTATTAAAACTGATGCTACAAAAGACACAGCATTGCAATAACCCTTTTCACCTTTGGTGAGAAAATGTACACTAAACTGTACTTGGATAAACTACTAGGAGTTGTATTAGAGACCACATCAAGGCATTTGAGTATGTCTCACAATATATACCTCCATCTACTGCAACACTTGAAATCTGTTATAACTCACACTTCTAGGTCAGAAATGACTTGAGTTATGAAATCATATGAATATTTTTTAATTCCTGTCTCTCTCTCTCTCTCTGACTACTTTACAACATACCAGCATCTAACCTGACACAGCCTTAGACCCTGTCTGTGTTTTTCAATCATACTGCATGCTAACAATCTCATATCCTGGTATTCACACATTCTGACATTCATTATGATAACATAACTACAGAATTAACTTTAAAAATCATCACTTTCACTAATTGATTCTACAATGTAACCCTGACATCAGCATGAAAAATCATGTTCGTTGGAAATCATAAAATGACAGATTTGTAAAGTTCCTTCCTCTTATTCTTTTCCTATTAAGTGCTCATATAGAGTAGGTCAATTACGTCAATTATTTCAATATATGAATTGAACTTTCACTCTCTTGTAAGCAACATACAATCAAAGATCTGTAACTTGCAAGCAGGAATATACATTATACGCCAGATCCAACATCATCCACTTCATGGTTGATTAACTCTATCAACCCTGCCCTGAGCTGCCTAATGTTGGTTATGTCCAGTGTAGGAACATTAGCTTAATTACTACTGAGTTGTTTCCTCTCGTTTACTGGACCATCTTCAGGATTTGAAGGACTTGTTGAGGCCTACCATCAAGCACTCAGTTCCACTCCTGACCAGGTTGCTCCTAGCCATGTACATCATTTGCACCTGGGCTTAGCAGTGGGTCTAGAAACTCAAGAGGTTGAGATGGGGGTTAGAACATGAGTGGCATCTTTTTGGCCTGCTTGAGGACAAACTTGCACTGAACTCTCATTTTCCTGAGAATCAAGCACAAGTTACCTGTCCCATGAGAATACTGCTGCAGTAAACCATCTGGCAACTTTGTTACATGTGATGGGTTATCTGTGTAGTGCAGCTTACCTCTACATCGGGACTGTTTCACTGTCAGAAATGTGCAAGCTCACTGCTTGATTCTTTGCTGCCAAGATTGCCTTCTGTATATCATCACTTTCATATAGTGTGGCTACAGGCTTTTTCTACAAGGATTCAAGCCAGCTTCTTGTTTGGTGAGACCTCACTGTTCCTGATTACAGTGGGACTGTCTCATTGATTTCCAGCATATACACATATTACTACTTGTGCTTTAGATCACTGTCCCACTAAGCTTGGCCTAGTATCCTTAAGAACCTTAGGTCATACCTCTCAATCTCTTAGCTCAAGAAATCTGGACAAAGCTTGACATAATGGAAGAACAAAGAGCCAAAAATAGGGACACAATTTAAATATTGCTCTTATAGACTTAGAAAGTTGCTATAATAACAGTATCTGTGTTAACTTCCATTTTTTTGAAGGATGTGAAGTCTGAAACTCAAATACATGTTATTATTTACTGACTTTAATCCTCAGATCATCTCAGTGATTTGTCAAAAAACCACAGTTTTTATGAGGAACAGACCTAAAATATGAGGCACAAATCTAGACATTCTGCAAAAATCTGTACAGCTGAGAGGTATGCTTGGTCATTATCATTTCCAAATTGTCACCCCTTCCCTTGAGAAAGGTGTTTTCCATGTCACTTAAAGGAGATCTTAGTTGCACCTATCCTCAGAAAGACTGAATGAGATTTTGATAATATATACACAATTTCAAACCTTCCCTTTGTTGGTAAGGTGCTTGAGAAAGTAGTATACATTAAGTTTGAATCCTACTTTAAAGATAATAGCATCTGTGACATTTTTTCAGTCTGGTTTTAGAGTTTGGTACAAAACTATACAGCTCTCACTTGAGTCTTTAATGATTTCCTAGGTGATTGTGATCGGTGTTATTATGCTGTCTTAGTCTTTTGTGATCTCATTGTCACCTACTGCATTTAATGCAGTAGATTGGTCTGAACTTTTGGACTGTCTTAAGAAATACTGTGGTAATTCCAGTGCTGTCACAGACTGGATTCCCTCTGATCTCTCTGGGCATACAAAGAGGGTGGTATCACTGGCTGGTGTTCTCTTTTGAGTGCATAGTTAGCAGCACTGGGAGATGCTGTTAATTTGAGGTGATTACGTCAACATTGTTATACTGATGACACATGCATCTTTACCTGTCAGTTCTTCAGGGCTTGTTATCTGTACTAACTTATCTAAGAAACGACTTGGAATACACCCATGATTGGATGGTCAATAATTGTCTAAAGCTTAACACATCTAAGATGGTGACAATGGTCATTCAAGTGACTTTTAGCGAATCTTTGACTGTCCTGTCTCTCAATAGCTCCTGTAGTGGACCCCAGCTGTACTGCGTGTTAAAGGTGCATTACCTTGGAGTAATTATTGATAACAGGATGTCACTTAAGGACTAGATTTCAGTTGTTGTCAAGTCCTTCTGTTGTCATATTTGGAAAATGTCCATATATATCAAGCACCTTATTCCACCTTCTGCTCTCCCTACTGTAGCACATCTATTTGTTTCCACCCTGTTTGAATGTTGCAGTGTCATATGTCGAGCACTTTCCAGTGCAGAACTTGTTTACTGATAGGTGGTGAAAAACTGTTTGGTTACTAACAGCGATTTCTTAGTGCAAACGTAATATTCCTGTTATGTGGAGTTCACACTGACTGCTTAATAAACATCTTATAATCTGCAAGGTTCTCATGTCAGTCTACCTAGCGTTGCATGGCTTGAATCCTTCCTGTCGATAAGAGCTCTTGTCCTAAGGTCTCTCAGCTCAGCTTGCCACGCTTTCTTAGTAGTTCTCTTGTTTCACCTGCAGTCCTTGGGTAACCAGGAATTTAATTATTAAGGATCTTATTTGTAGAATCTGATACCTGTTTGGCTGAAAAAGTGCTCATTTTAAGTGTGCTCTGAAAACATACCTGTTTGAAATGGCATATAATTAATTTATGTATTCCAACATGTAGGTCCAATTTGTTAACATTATGGTTCCTATAACTGACCTTTGATATGGTCTGCAATGAATCATTCACTTGTGGGTCTTTCATGTTTTATCTATGAATTATACATTTATAATTGTATGCATTTTATCCTTGCTTTATTCATTTTACTATATTTCTACCTTTGCAGGTTGCTGTGATTTTACTGTGGATTTACTTCATTCATACAGAGGTTGGGTACAGGCACTTAACTGAATTGAAATTAAAGTGCCCAAGGATATGAAACAACTTACATATGCAGTGGTCTCTATACTATATCTTAGCACTAAGAAGCAACTCACCAAAAGGACATTAAAAAAATGCAAATGTGCCTAAGCCATGTGTGCTGATTAATGAGTTCACCTGACAGATTAGAGCAACATTGTATTTCCATTACAACCACTAATGTTACTGATGTTTACAGAATAGATGCTAGAGAGGGAATCCACAGAGCCATTCAAAAGGGTACGAGAGAGGTGAAAAATGTTAAGAGGGAAGCCAGAGGTAGAAGGAATGTAGAATGTTATAGCACTTAAAAGGGTTCACTAGAAACATTTATCTCTCCTTCTTCTATCAAATGTAATGTGTTGTAATGTACCTTCAGTCCAATACACCATAGCCATACTGCTCTCACTTTTCAGCTTAAGCCACTGTCAGCCTCACGAAGTAAAAATAAAATCTTGGAATATTATTAAAGGTCTAAGAACCTCAGCTATTGCTTCCACTCGTCTTAATGACTTATCTTGTACAAACCCACTCATCTGCATACCTTCTCATGTCTTCTGCAGCTAACTCTCTGTGGAGACCACAAATACAGCCCCCTATTATCATTCAAAAATACAATAAAATCCCACTTTTTACGTGAGCAATATACACCTGCTTTACTTCCATATCTAGTACACTCATTTTACCTAATCCATAAAATTAAAATCACAGAAGAAATTATCACCTTTCAGTTAAATTCTTACCTCCTAAAAATTAAAATTTCTAATATGTGCATTTCTTTTACTTCTGTTTGATATTTATTTTAACAACCATCTCCTGTCAATTTCCCTTTGCTATATTGTTATATGTCTTTTATATAAATGTGCTTTCAGTTTCTAAAGTTGTGTTCCACAATCTGCTAGTTGCTCTAATATTTGAATATTTTATGTGTAATTGGGTCATCACTGAGAATGGATCTTAGTGGATCAATCCATCTACTTCAAGTAAAATAAATAATCTGTATATCGATATACTTAATATCGGTCAACTAAATTATTAAGGCATTGCTAACAGGAGAGTCAGCTGAGCCCAAGTCATTTTCTATGCTCTATGTACATATTTGACATAAAGTTAAACATGCACAAGTAATACAAACATCCACGCATAGTTAGGGAGATGCTTTTCTTTCAGAGCATTGATTATCCTCAAACTGAATGCTGACCATATATTGTGGCAAACTTGATGACCCTGTGTCTAATTAAGACAACCCCTCACTCAGATGGGATTTTTACATATTTTATTGCGTAATTCATTAAACTCTTATAGATTATGTCAGCAACTAAAATATGACAAAACTTCAAAAATAACATTTGTCTTTCAGATGAAAAACATGACTGTCCTTTCAAAGTGAATTATACATTGTATTAAGTGCAGCAAAGGAACATTTTTCATGGCATACTTTTTCAGAAATATGGAGCAATATTAGGAAATTCCATAGAAAACAATGGAGTATACTTCAACAGTACTTGAATATTCTTCTGTCATATTTAATATTTGTTGCTGATATGTAAAAGTTAACATAAGCAGTACTTAATTTGCAAAACTGAACAGAAAATGTGACATTCATTATCTTACCTGATTTTCTGTCATGCTTCAACTGAAGATAGATTTTCATGACTTCATATATATTTGCCTGACTTGTTGGCTCCATATTATCATAAATAAGAAACAATGCTTTATTGCTAGAAAATCCAAATGAATGAAGTTAGAATAATAATTTTAACAATGATATCTCATGGTTTATCAGTTGTTAAATGTGATTCATGCAATAAACTACTCTAATTATTGTAACATTTTAAGCTGTAACTGAGTAATGCATTGGGCAAAAGAATAATAGAAAGGCCAATGCCTAGCGAAAAGACATGAACTTACATTGCTTGGAAAGAGTCACAAGCAGCCGTCTTTAGGATCTCTTCATAAATAGAAGCATTGATATGGTACAGCAACATTCTTAGCCTGTCTTGGAACCACTTAACAATATAGTTCAGAGAAAACGTTTTGAATTCTTCAGATAATAAGGATATAATGCCATTCAAAATATCAGTTCCAAAAACACAGTTTTTAAGTAAATCCTGTAAAGAAAAAATTTCATATTTATAACTTAAATTCCCAAGAGACTACAAGATAACTAAACAAATCAATGATATTTTGATAAACATCTTTAATTAAAAAGAACAGAGTAAAGAAAGACTGTCAATCTGATTATCAGTTTAAGATATTGTATTACACTACTCATTAATCCACCTTTCGAAACAATGCAATGGAAGAGATCTGTAATGAGAGGATATTGGGGTGTTACAAAGTAATATTAATCTTTAGTAATATTTATGTGAGAGCTAAATAATTTATCAACTATAAGTGGTGCATGTAAACAGTGATTTTAATGAATTATCATCTATTTAAAACAATTCCATTTGAAAATGCAGCCCAGTCCCTACCCATCATCTGCTCAGCCCAGACCCTACCCAAACTGCAAAAAGTCACACAGGAAGCCTTTTCCTCTGTTGAAACTTGGTTATCTGATGCCCAATTAATACTCAACCCAAACAAAACTAAACTACTCATCTTCCAACCCACCAAACATACTCAAAACAACTCTCACTTTAACATCACAGCAAAAGACAACACCACTATATACCCAACTGAACACACCAAATTGCTAGGAGTGGAAATAGACAATAAACTAAAATTTGACATTCACATATCCATGACCATAAAAAAAGTCCACAAAAAACTAGGAGCGTTATACAGAAATAAGCATCTTCTCACCAAAGCAGCAAAGATTTCAATAGCAAATTCCCACCTTATCTCCACCCTACTTTATGCCTCTCCAATATATACCAACCTAAGGCAATGCGATCTAAACAAGCTAGAGACCTGCTACAACAAAATTGCCAAATTCGCCACAGGGGCATCCTACCATAGTCACCACTGTCTCTCACTTGCTGAACTGGGCTGGCTTGAACTCCCTCACCTCCTTCAATGGTATCAGCTCTCACTCGCTCACAAACTAGTAAACCATCCACTAAATGTCCCATCCCTCCAGAATCTACTCCAGCCCTATCGCACCACCAGACCACTAAGATCCAGCAACAAAAATCACTTGCAGATCACTAAAGCCAATAACTCTGCTGGTGAAGCACTATTCTCTTGGACCATAGCCAAATTATGGAACTCCCTCCTACCCACAATTACCTCTGTACCATCATGCACCCACTTCAAAACTTTACTAAAAGCGCACCTAAAAACATGCTGGCTATGCCCTTGCAACTTCCACTCTAATATCACCCACCCCATCCAACCACTACCTTTCTTTCCACTCCACTAACTACCTTGATTATAGCAAGCTCAGATGCTCATAAGCCTAGTACTTATACAGCAGGAACTTCTTATTTTAACATTTGTTAATGTCTGTTATGTACTTCACAGATAAAGATTCTAGTTGTCTACTGATGTACTATGTTCTTCATCTGTAAATATGTTGTAAGTAATTGCTATGTAAATTGTTAATTGCTATGTAATCCAATGTAACTACTGTCTGTTTATTTTAACTGTGGAGCTTTTCTCCCCGGGCCTCCACTGAAAATGGACCTACGTCCAGTCGGACACCCCGGTCAACAAATATAAATAAATAAATAAATAAATAAATAAATAAAATATGTATCATACCTGTATCTAGCTATCAGGTAATGGCAACTTTACACAAGTGTCTGTTTTCAGGGACGATCTAACAACTATGTAATGCTAACTGAAGTAATTAGAGTGATGATTCTCAGTCAGTGAGTCCATCTTGCTTGGGGAGGCCTGAGCTTGTTTCAAGAAAGCCCTACCAAATTAAAAATGTATTTCTCTCAGTCCATTCAGCTGACCTTCAGCTGCTACCAGCTCCTGTCCTTAATCACCAGGTCTACCTGACCGGCCTTAAACTCCTCCTGGTTCTACCCGTCCCATATCTGGGGGGGGGGGGTATTGAGGAAATTAAGGATGTGGCTACATTCTTATACTGTTGGTGGGGAGTATGGATTGTCCAGCTCAACCACTGTGGCATCCTTGTGGGCTGTGCTATGGTTGCCTTTGGGATGTGCCTGCACAACCTTCCAACCAAGTGCTACACTGCTTACAGCATGTAGCCCACCCAACCAAGTGCTACACTGCTTACATCATGTAGCCCACCCAACCAAGTGCTACACTGCTTACAGCATGTAGCCCACCCAACCAAGTGCTACACTGCTTACAGCATGTAGCCCACCCAACCAAGTGCTACACTGCTTACAGCATGTAGCCCACCCAACCAAGTGCTACACTACTTACAGCATGTAACCCACCCAGCCAAGTGCTACACTGCTTACAGCATGTAACCCACCCAACCAAGTGCTACACTGCTTACAGCATGTAGCCCACCCAACCAAGTGCTACACTGCTTACAGCATGTAGCCCACCCAACCAAGTGCTACACTGCTTACAGCATGTAGCCCACCCAACCAAGTGCTACACTGCTTGCAGCAGGTAGCCCACCAAGTGCTACACTGCTTACAGCATGTAGCCCACCCAACCAAGTGCTACACTGCTTACAGCATGTAGCCCACCCAACAAGTGCTACACTGCTTACAGCATGTAGCCCACCCAACCAAGTGCTACACTGCTTACAGCATGTAGCCCGCAACCAAGTGCTACACTGCTTACAGCATGTAGCCCACCCAACCAAGTGCTACACTGCTTACAGCATGTAGCCCACCCAACCAAGTGCTACACTGCTTACAGCATGTAGCCCACCCAACCAAGTGCTACACTGCTTACAGCATGTAGCCCACTCCAACCAAGTGCTACACTGCTTACAGCATGTAGCCCACCCAACCAAGTGCTACACTGCTTACAGCATGTAGCCCACCCAACCAAGTGCTACACTGCTTACAGCAGGTAGCCCACCCAACCAAGTGCTACACTGCTTAGCCCACCCAACCAAGTGCTACACTGCTTACAGCATGTAGCCCACCCAACCAAGTGCTACACTGCTTACAGCAGGTAGCCCACCCAACCAAGTGCTACACTGCTTACAGCATGTAGCCCACCCAACCAAGTGCTACACTGCTTACAGCAGGTAGCCCACCCAACCAAGTGGTACACTGCTTACAGCATGTAGCCCACCCAACCAAGTGCTACACTGCTTGCAGCATGTAGCCCACCCAACCAAGTGCTACACTGCTTACAGCATGTAGCCCGCCTGGCTCTTCATGCTGCAGTTGTGGTGAGCCAGGGTGCCTCCTTCCCTCCCTCCAAGACAGTGAGCTGGCATTTGACACTTACTCCCTCCTTGCTTTCCTTTCCTGTCTTGTTCCTTCAGCACCTGCACAGCTTGTCAGACAGGGATCATCTGGAGTGCAGTCTGTGATTTATTCTTCTGTGTCACAGTGCGAGGATAACTGCCAACAAATATAAGTGACTGTAAATCAGAAATAGAAAATAATCTACTAAGTCAAATTGCTGTTATTTTAAGTGTGCGTGTGTATGTCTATGTGTGTGTATGTGTGTGTGTGTGTGTGTGTGTGTGTGTGTGTGTGTGTGTGTGTGTGTGTGTGTGTGTGTGTGTGTGTGTGTGTGTGTGTGTGTGTGTGTGTGGGGTTGGGGAAAAGGGTGACTGGTCTGCCTCTATAGAATGCAGTGCATGCTATTTTTTGTGTGTAGGGGAGTCTCAAGGAATAGAACAAAATATTATTGCAATTTAATGTCACCAGCAACTTATTAAAACATTGTCTAAGTATATTCACGTATGTTCGTTTTATGGCATTTTGTTGTTATATTAACTGGCATTTTTTTTTGTATCCATTAAAGTTTATCTACATCACTTGCCAAGACCCAAGAAGGGATGCCTTTCACATTAGCTGTTACAAGATTTTTAATATCTTGGTTTCAGACCTCATACTTGTGTCATAGCAATATGATCCAACTCACTAAAGAAAATTCAAAACAATCAGCTTTAACGGTTAACATCTTTCTTGTAAGTCAAGCAAGAGGTATAGAGAAAAATAAGCAAAAGCATTTTTTACTATTGTATTACTCTCCTGTTATTCCAAAATAAGGGTATAAAATCTGAGATGTGTATAGATAGTGTGTATAGATAGTTTCCTGAGTCTGTTTACAGTTGAGAAAAGGAGACATTACAGAGTCCACTTAATTAAGCACATTGTAAAATGTAGGAATAGGTGTGCATATCGGAGTTACTTATTTTACTCTGTTTTGTTGAAACTGGTTAGAAAATAGCAGAATAGCTCTGAAGACGTCTACAGTCTGCAACATTTACTACAGGACATCATTTCCATCTTGGTCGCCTCAGTCTACAGTAAAAGCATGCCGTGGAATGCATGAAGAATGGTATGACTTGATTAAAAGAAAAAAAAAAAACGAGAACAAATGGAAAATAACAGACAGTTTTGATGGCGGGATCTTAAATTGCCAGAATCAGATGGGAATTGTCATCTGAGCTAGGTAGGGAAAAATGCATATTCGTCTCAAAGGGTCTAAATAAAATGCATATTCATGTCAAAGTGTCTAAATAAAATGCATACAATGAAGTTAAGAATGAAGAAATTCCTGACTATTCAGTAGTTAGTCTGCATTGATCTTAATATGTCTATCTATCTCTACTTTAGAAGGCTTAAATTAATCGTGAAAAAAGCATTGAAATCTAGGAATAAAATTCAAGCTATAAACCAATTTGCTCTTCCTGTCCTAACTAACAATTTTGAAGTGATTGAATGACCCCAAAACATGCTAGCTAGATTAGATAGGAAAACAAGAAGAATGTTTCATGCTCACCACATGGTTTATAAAAATCAGTGCATACCAAGATTATATATTCCCTGTTCTGAAGGAGGGATGGGGCTCCTTGAAACTAATTACATATATTGATCTGCAACTGTGGGACTCCACCCATATCTGCTAGCCTCACAAGACCCAAATGTAGTGAAAGTTTTGAAACATGAGAATAAAACTAAGATGACTTCCCTGCTTAGGCTAGCAGAAGCATATTGGCGTCAAGCAAGAATGGAAGTCAAACCGCAAGTAGATAAAAATCAGGCAATAACTGAATGTGCCAAAAAACAGGAGAAAGAATATAAGGTGAAGGACCAGATTAGAAGGCAAGAAATGTGAAAAATACATAAATATAGCTGCAACTATAGAAAACTTCTGGCAGAACCTCATGTTGATCAGGAATGAATGCAGGAATGGTTAAGGAGAGGTGAATTTAAACCAAGAGATGAAAGGTTAAAATTGGTGGCACAAGATAGTGGGCTATATACACATTGATTTACAATGTCCATTGAAAATATGGGAGAAACAGACAAATATAGGTTTTGTAAAACAGAATTGGAAACTGTCACACACCTAGTTTATGGTTGTGACATACTAATGGCAGAAGGACTATTTACAGAAAGGCATAATAATGTGGCAAGACTGTTGCACTGGAGATTGTGCAAACATTATGGCACTGAAGTGGATGAAAAACACTGGAAACATGAGCCACAAAGCATCATAGAAAATGATGAAGTTTATATCACAAGGGATCATCCATTACCAGCAGGTCAAAAGATAGATGCTAAAAAAACAGATATAGTGGTCCATGAAAAGAAGACAAACATAGCATTGATCACTGAAATCATCACACCCAGTGACTACAGTATCTTGTGTACAGAGAGACACACAACATTATAAAATATCAGGATTTGCAGGCAGAAATGAGAACAATGTGGAATAGTTCCAATAGCAGTAGGAGCAACGGATCTTATAAAAAAGCATCTACAATCATATTTAGATAGTAGAAAGAAAAATACTACCCAACCAACACAGCAGTAACCATAAACTTTAATAAAACAAAATAAAAGTCACCAGCAATAAAGAAACAGCATAGACTTTAAGAAAACAAAATAAAAATCATCAGCAATAAAGAAACAGTTAACCTAGATAAACGCTTTCACAGATAAATGCTTCATCAGATCTATAACATGGAGTAAAAAAACAGGTGATATTTAAATAAAAAATAACCAATCACAAATGTAGCATAACATTAAGTCAGTGATGTAATGGTTTTGCTTTCAAAAACGGTTTTAAAGGAATACATCCATTCAAACCAGGATACTTGTCTGCCTGTAAACTAACTATCCATCTCAGCTCTGCTATTTCAGTTTTGTTGACAAGATCGCCCCCCTTATGTCAACATCAGTAATTTTCAGTACTGTGAAAATGAGTGACTATTATTAACTTTAATATGTTTATATAACATACTCAAACTATTCTTATTTCTAGTATCTCTAAGATGCTGCAAGACACGTTCTTTCAACAACCTATTTGTCTTGCCTATATAAAATGCATCACATAGTTTACTGCTGGCTAAAATAGATCAAATTACTAGTTTTACAATCTGCATAACAATTAAGAGTAAATACTTTCCGCGTTAAGGGATGTAAAAACATTAAAACTTGACATCGAACTGTAGGCTTAATAAGCTCTACAGGGAAAGATGCCTAATCTATCAGACTTAATGTGAGACTTCTTCTTATGACCATAACACAATTATCTTTTAAGAGACAAATTGTTCTTAAAAACAAAACTAGGCTTAGCACCTACCATTCTCTTAATTTTATCATCAGTTAGAAGAATCTGCCAGTTTCTTGAGATAACATCACAAATAATACTGATACCACTACTAAAGAGGTACTCTACACCTCAAATTAGTTCTTATTTCTTTTACCTGTAGCCCCCTACTCGTCTTCTCAAGTACGGTTCCCCATTAGTTAACCTTGCAGACAAAGCATCTGACAAACGGCAATCTATCTCATGCTTACTATAGCCTCTCTTTAAAAAAAAACAGATGACAACTTATTAATAGCTGACAAAGTCTCACTATCATCAGTATGAAGTCTAGATACCCTAAGAAACTGACCTTTCAAAATATTTCTTTATTTCTGGTGATTTTTAATTTGTTTTATTAAACTTTATGATTACTGCTATTTTGGTTGGGTTGTATTTTTCTTTCTACTGGATATTTTTTGTAATATTGGACTGACCTTTAGCTGCCTGCATTTCTTCTTTTCTCTTCATTATTGGCAAAAGAGCTGAACCTGCAGGAGCAGAGTAAAAAAGTTGAGTCCAAGGCGAAGTACAAGAGGATTCTGGGCTGCTTTCTCAAAAGGGATGGATCCAAAGGGAAGGAAGGTGGCCACTTTTTCCATATGGAGCACTAATGATGCTATACCTTTAGTGTTGTGTGCAACTCATAGGACCCTACACAAAAATAATGTAAAACTAGTTCAGAGAAAAGATAATGATAGTAAATGGATGGCGGGGATATATATATAATCAGCAAAGTGGATCTGTGCTTTTTAGAAGACAGAATGGTAAGTGGGAAGTGATATGAACCCACAAAACTGCAAGAGGCAAAATGTCATGGAGAAGAAGAAAAACACAAGAAAAGAGGGACATACTAAACAGTTTGAGGGTTCAGACGTCATTTTGTTGTGAGTAAATCTTACTTCACAGAGAAAGTGGTGGATAGGCAAATTAACTTTCATAGTGAGTAGCAGAAAGTAAAATATCAGAAGCTTTCATGAGACTGGGACAGGTAGAAAGGAAAGAAAGACAATGGAGTTGGATGTTGCAATATGCTAATTACACCAATCAGGCTAAGCAGGTAGACCAGAATTATCTTCTGATGTCAATTAATTTGCAGCATCAAATAGCCTCAAAGCTATCAGAAGTTCAAGAACCAATGCAAGAGATTCTGAATGTGCAAAATGATAAAAATTCAAAAAATGTAAGAAAAAAATGTCTCTATAGATCACAAAAAAAAATTTTGCACTGGTCAAAAAACAACACTAAGTATGGAAGACAGCATGTTTATCTTTTAATGGAGATACAAGCATGCAAAATACAAAAACATTTTAGATTCATTGATTAGCACCAAGCAAACTGCCCTTATGGGACACTTTAAGTCTAGCCAATTACCTTTGCTGAGAATCAAACCCTGCACCTTGTGTCTGGAAAGCAAACACTTTAACCATTATGCCAACTTCCCACTTTAAAGCACACCACCAAAAAACACTACAGAAATGCTCAGAAAACCAGGAATGAAAATAATCCAAAATGCAAAAGATGTAGAAATATACTAATTCTGTTCAGATAGAATCTCCTTAGCCATGAGTTAAAAAGAGGTATAAAAGCGTAAGAATTCAGATGTGAAATCTGCAAAACTATAGCAGGGCTGTACAGGTTGTAAAGGAAGAATTAATATTAATGGATGAAATTCTAGAGACTATGACAAAAAATGGGAACAGAGTTATCACACTACTACTCAAACGGTACTTTAAAGCCACATTGCAATGGAGTAGAACAAATTCTACAGCCACCATACTGTATATCTGAACACATACTCAGTTAAATTCACATTGTAGTCCATGATTTTTTTCTGCAGAATTTCAGACAAGTGCAGAAGTCTGGACTATAGACTATGCATCCTATTTATCTGTGAGTTCTATGGAACAACAATCACATTTCATGGTGGAAGAAGACACACAGTTGATTAAGCTCATTGCTGTTGTAAAGGAAAGATGGAAAGGAACAATGCACAGCCTGAGGTGACCTTTTGGAGGCAATGAGGGTGAGTTCAGGACAAATGCTTATTGCAAGTACATTTAAAGTGATGCTTAAACAACAGCATTTAAATATGATTATTAACATATTTAAATATGATGATTAACTTGAACTCCCTCACCTCCTTCAGTGGTATCAACTCCCACTCCCCCACAAACTAGTAAACCATCCACTAAATGTCCCATCCCTCCAGAATCTACTCCAACCCTATCGCACCACCAGACCACTAAGATCCAGCAACAAAAATCACTTGCAGATCACTAAAGCCAATAACTCTGCTGGTGAAGCACTATTCTCTTGTGCCATAGCCAAATTATGGAACTCACTCCCACCCACAATTACCTCCATACCATCATGCACCAACTTCAAAACTTTATTAAAAGCGCACCTAAAAACATGCTGGCTATGCCCTTGCAACTCCCACTCTAATATCATCCACCCCATCCATCTACTACCTTTCTTTCACCTCCACTAACTACCTTGATGATAGCAAGCTCAGATGCTCATAAGCCTAGAACTTATTATACAGCAGGAACTTCTCATTGTTACATTTGTTAATGCCTGTTATGTACTTCACAGATAAAGATTCTAGTTGTCTACTGATGTACTATGTTCTTCATCTGTAAATATGTTGTAAGTAATTTCTATGTTAAATTGTTAATTGCTATGTAATCCAATGTAACTACTGTCTGTTTATTTTACTGTGGAGCTTTTCTCCCCGGGCCTCCGCTGAAAATGGACCCACGTCCAGTCGGACACTCCCGGTCAACAAATTTAAATAAAAATAAATAAATAAATAATTAAAAAAAATGAACTGAAAGATAGACAACACACACAGAAAGAATGTTTTTGACAGTACTGCAGCAAATCCAGGGACTGCAGAATAGATCAGGTTTTGTAACTGATGCTCCTGATAGTGGTGTGTGCCAAGGAAGTGCTGACATTTGAACTGGTATAGCTGGTTAGGAATAAATTCAAGAGCGTGAATTTTCAGCAGCTTCACCTTGTAACAGTAACTCCAACAACAATGCTGGAGGGAAGAAGTCACTGCAGACCTATGTGAATGAAAGAGATGAAATCTTCAGAAGGCCTCAGTGTTTATGGACATTAAAATGTTTTGAAATATTTAAAATGCTGTCTGTCCTGTTAAAAGGTCTGTACATAGTATAATGTCTACAGAAAGGGGGATGTCACATAGTTGCATACAACGAATATACATAAGTAGTAACATAAACATTGTAGATTCATGTCAAAGAAGTCAGTCAGTATCAAACAGTTACGGCAGTCAGAGAAACAGGTGAAGGGGTTCAAGTATCAACTCTTTAGACAAGAACCAGCATTTAGGATGATGCATTCTTCAGTTCCACAACACATACCCCACCTCAGGAAGGATGCTGACAAAGAGCCTCATCTCTTGTAGAGCTCAGGTGATAATGTATGGAAGGTCTTTTTCTAAAAGGCTTTTTTTCTGTTGATTTTTCTAAGGAGTCAGTTTTGGGGTCACATCTATGTTTAATTATCTGAAATCAACATGTTGCTGTAATGTGGCAACATCATATGGAAGCAGTAGGCACAAAAGCTGCACTAGAGGCCTGAATTGCCTATATGATATGAGGGTCTATATTAGAACATCAAATATTTAACAGTTCGAATCACTAAAGGCCAACCTTTAGTGATCGAACTGTTAAAACATCAAATGTACAGAAAAAAAAATAAAAACAACAAAAAAAAACTAAATGATGTAGGCAGGGGGGCAAGCCCCCTGCACCCACCACACCCCCTGCTACTTAAATATACCAACTCCGAGACCGCACTACATTGAAGTAAATGGAAATCTCCCCTTATGGAGATTACTGTTTACTTGTTTGATGTTCTGCAGTTTTGCTATTCTCATGTTGACAATGTCAGATTCAACATTGTCGGCAATTCGGGAATGTAATATAGACCCATGATATGATATGAGTTCTAAACTGGGTGTATTTCACAAGATTATAACTTTTCTATTTCTATGGACTAAACTAGTAGCTCTCAAAGCCATATTGCCTCCCAGTGGTGCTGTATGGAACAACAGTACTGCTTTTTGCATGACTTTCATTGGTAACAATGGAATCTGCTTACTCAAAGCTTGTACACACTACCTGCTATTACCACATGCAGGATTTTAATGGGTAGCCCACTGTACAATAAAGACTGACTATGCAAAGAGCTCTATGCTATTTAAAGCTTAATTTGTAATTACTTATGTTGCCCTCTTGAAATTTCTAGTCAGCTACTCAACCATGTCTGAAAATAAGATGATATGAAAGTCTTCAAAGTGATAGCACATTAAATGCCTTTATGCCACAAAGTATAAAAACAGCATCCATTGAAATGGCATTAATTCAGAAGTTCAAGAATCACTCTAAGTCCACATGTCCACCTGCACAGCTTTACATTATGGGGCAAGTAGGGCCATCCTGAAACTGGGAGAAAGAGTCTGTCTCTTCCACTTCTGAGAAAAATATCTATCATCTTTGGGAAATGATTCTTACTCTGACTGCAGTGCTGTAAGAATATAATGTGCTTGTTATAGTTACTGGTATGACGTACATGGTCAGTTAGGTTTTGGCTGTCGCTATAGCATTATTCAAAATGTATACGAAGAGAAGTAGCGCTCTACGGAATTGAAAGGCAAAGCTTAAAAGAGCAGATAAGCAACCAAGTCAGCTTGAACAGAAAAAAATGTGGTGCAGTTAGAGGTGGGAATATTACTAGGCCTCTTAGCCAATGAAATGAAAGAGTCAATGGTTGGCAGAAGAGGGACAGTTACTGTTGTTCCTAGGTATATGACTATGATAAGATGGGAGGTGGAATGTCTTCATTTATGAAACATATAAGAAGAAAATAATAGCAGGTGCCTTATAATGTTACCTCTCTAAAGCAATGACTGCTGCAATGGGTGGAATCAATCCTTGTTCTAACAAATTGGGGAGAAATTCTGAGTTAAAATGGTGGGCTGTTGTCTAGAGAAATATGGACATCATACCATGTGGTGTTTAGTAAATGTTACTTAACAGCCTGGATATACAATATTTAGTTTTAAATTTGTCAAGGTGAGTTAGAGTCGAAGTACGAACTGTAAAAACACTACACAAAAGGATAGAAAAATAAGAAATAATTGTTTGTTATTACACTGTCAACACATGGTGACCAAGGAAGATACAGAAGAGAGACAGTCAAGGAATTCAAGTAAATAAAACCAGACTTCTGTGAACTAAAGTAGAAGCAGGCAGTACAATAATCACAGAAGCAGAAGTTCAAATAGAAGAGAAAAGGTAAGCAGTGATGCGAAATTGGGATAAACATGTTCCAAACTTCCATCCCAGTGGATCAGAAAGAGCCTTCTTGTGTGTTGAATAGATGACTTGAGCCCTATTAATATTCTGAATGCTATGGAAGTAAGGCAGGAGCGGGTGATGGTCATATCACCTTTGTTGGGGGCACACCATGAATGTTTCACCTTGACAG